>NC_056746.1:70649393-70766893 GCF_019279795.1 Protopterus annectens | reverse complement strand
TGTATATGGTCAGCTTGAAGAAGTCCAAAATCGTAGGTGAAAACTGTTACTGTTTTTCTATTTCACCTATTTGTTGACATGTTTTTATTTGCCATATTTTATTTATCACTGCATAATTTTTTGGCAGTTTGAAGTCTGTATTTACATTTTACACACACGCTCGCACTCACACACACACACACACACACACACATATATATATATATATATATATATATATATATATATCTATGTGTGTGTGTGTGTTTGTGTGTGTGTGTGTGTGTGTGTGTGTGTGTGTGTGTGTGTGTGGGTCTTTACATTAGCAACTGAGGAATACTAATGACTGAACCTCACACAGTTAATCACAAACATTTGACAGTGACAGTTATAATCACAGATGCAAGCAAAAAGACTTGTATTTTGATCATTACAAGATATACAAGCCAAAGGGAAAATAAACAAAAAAACTGCATTTCTATGGGACATTAAGTACAATAAAGTTTTACTTTCACAGTGTAGAAAGACTCAGAAAACTCATCAAATCAGGTGGAAAATGTCTTAGTTTCGTGTATAGAGGCCCAGCTCAGGGCAATCCTGGCAAAACACAGCAATAAATAGCAATTAAGCAGAGCAAAAGAAACAAAGAAGCCAATGGAAATGTACAGATTCCAACATCCTGAACTCAAAACTCATTCTACAATGGTATTGTGCTTCTCCCACTCTTTTAGACTTTAGCATTTCTCTAAAAACATTTATTTGACTTAACCTATGAGTCTCAGATAGTGTGTAAAAGCCTAGAATATTCAACTAGTGTTTCTTGATCAATCACTTCATCTCACAGAGCTGTTTCCTTGTTGGCTCTTTCTTTTTCCTTAACTGCTAATTAATGTCACTTTGGCTTGAATATTCAGAGCTGTGCTTTGGACTAAGGCATTGTCCTCCTGATCTGACAATTCTTTCAGATTCCCATCTATATCAGGAAGGTAAAACGTTACTGGTTTGCTTTACTTTAACTTATTTTGTTGTTGGAGCATGCAGTTATTTATTGGTTTATTGCATTGATTTTGTTGACAGGGAGAGTATGACAGGGTGGAAGCCCCCTTTTCAAGGGAGGCACAGGGAGAAAAGCTCCACAAGATACAAAGAGAAAGTAAAATACAAGCATGCATGCACACAAACATACATAGTGTGATGAATCATTTGAATATACAATAATGAGAAAAAAAATCAATGATTCTTTGAGCATGCAATAGTGAGAAAACAAAAATATTGACTAGATACACATGAATAGTCATCATACAAACATAGTACAATCATGAAGCAAACAATATAATGCCATAAAGAAAACATTCAAAGATAGATCAGAATTAGTGTTTTGACAAAGTTTAGACCCATAGTATTTTATAACAGTAGTAGGGTGAAAAAGTGAACTTTCATAAAAATGTAAAGTTGAGGAGGGCATGGAACAGTGTATGTGACCAAGCAGATGTAACAATATATTATACGACAGTTGCTTGCTGGCCAAATAATCATTTTACAGCAAGATGGAATAGAGTAGATAAGGATAATTTAAAGTGAATTAGCCAGACATAGTGCATGAACTAAGCTATGTGACCGTTAGGTATGTTTTCAATAGTAGCTTGAAGCATTTTAAGTTTTTTTTTTGACTGTGAGAAGAATGGAAACATTTTATTTAGCTGTGGAATATTAAATAATGGATAAAATTCTAACCAGTTTATCTCTTTAGTACCTTGTATTGTTGGGATGTATAAGGCATTTAGTCTCCAAATTTAGCTATTTTGTTGTAGCATTTTCCCAGCATGTAAATAGAAACTGCATTTTTTTTTATATAGAATAGCTTGTTTAGTCAGGTTTAGGGGACCGTCTTTGAAACTGCAATTCTTGGGAAAGAAGGTTAATTGCTGTCATTTTCTGAGTTTCTGAGCATTGTTTGCTCTCCCTGAGTTGTTTTCTGATTGGTTCTCTTCTTCTTTTGTTTTGCTTAACTATTACCGGCACTGCTTCACCATAGTTGTAGCTGAGTAGGCAGAGACCAGCTGATGGATAACTTAGTGTAATCGAGATGTCAAATCCAAAATAAGATCACTTCAATGTGGCTCAATACCAGAAGTCTCAACACAATGCCTAACCTTAAGGCCCTTTTACATATGGAACATATCCATGTCTAAGCAATTACTGAAACTTGATCTAAATATTCAGGAAAGTACTCCATCCATAACTGGGTTTGTGCCTACCATGGCTTCAGGCCTGACAGCAACTGTGGCGTCATGGTGTCATCTCCATATTTGTTATTAAACAAATCACTGCTAGACAGATTCCTAGAGACCCACAAACAGTACTCAATGAAATCCAAATTACACTAAATAAGACAAATTCTCATCTTATAACCTGTTATAGGACACCCTCTTTACCTTTTGAAATTCATACATGACCCTTAAATGATCTCAATGAACTCCCTATAAATAAGAACTCCTTAATTCTGGGAGTCTTTAATGGTCCATCAACAAACTTGAGCACCTCTGCCTTAAATGTAGGATATGCCCAAAAGTTCTTGTATTGTATTAACAAAAAACTCCCTGGACCAAATTGTTGACAAACCCTTGAGGGGTAATGATATTTTTTATATGGTCCTTATTAATATAGATTTGTCATGCAATATTTCCATGATATGTCCTTCCCCAGTTATGCTGGATCATAAACTAGTAACCTTCATATTAAAAAATCTCCAAATAGTAGGTACTAATATCTCCAAATTCAAGGATTACAGATGCAGAAATATCATAGGTTCATAGGTATGTACTAGGCTATCTGCCCGAAGGCATTTATAAGCCTAGCCGGAATGTGTTAGCTTTCGCCACCCCCTTAGATTAGTTCCCTATGCCTCTGTCCTGCAGAGTCATTGAAGTGATCCCTGGGGTAAACTTTCTGTTTCCCATCCACTCGTCAAGGTTTCTCTTGAAGAGTGTTAGTGAGAGCTCTGCCTAATGTGGATTAGAATCTTGTTCCAGAGCATGGGAAGTCTCTGGGACAGGAATCTATCCCTCCAGCACATCCTATTTATTGCTGTGGTGAGGTTTAGATCCCTAGAGTATGTGGCTCGAGGGGATATGGTTTTCTTTAGGTGGAGCATGTCCTTCAATTCTGGGTTGGACATGGCCTTGTATGTCAGGCATAGATCACCTCTGAGTAGGCGGTATGCAACCGAGTACAGTTGGAGTTTCTTCAGTCGAGTTGCATAGGGCATCTGTTTGAGGCCAGTGATCCAGGTGATTCCAGGTGTTGCAGGTGTCTTGTAAGGTACATCCCAAATGAGGCATTGTACTCTATGATGGCTCTGATGAGAGATGGTCCCCAGATCCCTTATTACATATTTAGGGGGTTACCACCTATGTGGTAGTTTGTGGGTACTTTGTTTTTTCCAAAGGGAATGACTATGCACTTTTTGGCATTTAGCTTGAGGCCATGGTTTTGACACCAGGTATCTGTCTCAGTGAGATCCTTTTGGAGGATGTCTGTGTCAGCTGGACAGTCAATTATAGCCCCTAGTTTGCAGTTGTATGTGAACATGGTCAGCCATATTCCTCCTGTGCTTGCCTGTACCTCTGAGAAGTATATGCCGAACAGGAGGGTTCCTAGGACTGAGCCCCGGGGAATGCCACTTGTGACTGGTTTAGAGTCAGACCTAGCTCCCACAACTCTTACCGTGTGGGTTCTGTCCATGAGCCAGTTGCCAACTCATCTTGTGACGTGGGGTTTATGTTCAAGCTGGTGAGCTTGTCTATAATATCAGAATGCGGAATGGTGTTGAAGGCCTTTGTGAGCCTAGGTAGGCTGTGTAGACCACCTTTCCCTCTTCTATAGCTTTGGTAACTGTCTCAAAGAAGTCCACCAGGTTTAGGAGGCATGATCTGCCCTTAACAAAGCTGAATTGGGTAGGGTCCAGTGTTTGGAGGTTCCCAATGTCTCCGTTAATGAGCTCAATGATGATGTGCTCCATAGCCTTGCAGACCAAGCTAGTCAGGCATATAGGACGATAGATCCCAGGGTCTGTTGTGGCTCCAACTTTGTGGACCAGAATAACCATTGCTGTGTGCCACTCTCTGGGCACGTAGCCTGTGGAGATGCTGAGTTTGAACAGTGTATTTAGGTGAGGGGTTAGTTCATCTTTGAGCTCGTGTGGGATGCAGCCTGCGACACCATCCAGTCTCACTGATGCTGTATTTTTGGCTTTGGAGAGGGCTGTTTTAACCTGAGTGTCTGTGGTTACAGGGGCACCACATTCTTCTGGTATGGTTATAGGCCCTTTTGGGGGTGAGAGGGGGTGAAGTTTGCACTGAACTTGTCTGCTAAGATGTTGACAATATCGGTTGGTTCAGTGCATTTTGTGCCATTCTGTATTAATTCCGAGCAGATCTGAGAATTGTCACTTAGATTCTTGACATAGCTAAAGAATGTCTTGTGGTTATCTTTGGAGTCCTTGGCAATTTTTCTTTCGAAGCTAGCCTTGGATGATTTTATGAGGAATCGTAGTTTCTTGCTGATACTGATCAGGGATGTCTTCCCTTCTTGGGATTTTACTCTTTTCTGTACTAGTTTCCTCCTTCTATTGTATAATTTGTTTAAGGCAGGGGTCCACCAGACTGGTTTCCTTTTCTTGGAGGAGTGAGTCTTGGTTTTGCTTGGGATAGCATGATCCATGCATTCTTGTAGGTGCCCATAGAGTGCATTAGTAAAGGATTTTGAAGCTTGGGCAGCGTTATCCTTTAGCATGGGGGCTTTGAAACTTTTCACCTTGGTCTTAAGTAACGTAAAGTTTGCTTTTGAAAAGTTTTTCATGGTGGTTTCTTTGACTAGGGGTGCATGCAGAATGTGGATATCCAGAGTGATTAGTTTATGGTCAGATCTAACCAGTGAGGGGTTGACCTCCAATGTGGAACACCGGTCACCCATGTTGGTGATGACCAGGTCCAATATGTTGTCACCTCTGGTGGGGGTGTTGACCAGTTGATCCAGTGTGTTTGAGTTTATAAATTCTAGGAAATGTTTGGCAAGGGAGTTAGTACTTGAGTAGTTCTCCCAGTTAATGTTTGCGTAATTGAAATCACCCAATATCAGGGTATTTGGTAGGACCTTTATGTTTCCCAGTGTTTCCAGAAATGTGGAATGGGGGTCCTAGGACATGGTGGGTGATCTGTAGCAAGCTACAATTTGAATTGCAGTTTTGCCCGTTGTTAGTTGCACGTGGATGATCTCTGAAGCATCATGCTGTACCACTAACCTGGAGGTGTGGGTATCCTTGATGAATATGGATACGCTCCCGCCTTTTGTATTTCGGTCCGGGTTTTGTGGCCGAAATGTATGCTATGAGTTGTAGCCTGGTAGTGCTGGGGTGCTCTCTGGAGCCTTAAACCAGGTTTCTGTTACTGCACATATATCAGTTTTCTCCATACTGGGGAGTGCCTCGAGTGCGTGCATTTTGAGATTTAGACTTCTGGCACTGAGTAGCATTACCCTCAGTTTTTTGTTACTTCTGCTATTTATGGTGGTGGGTTTGTCTTTTGAGCCTTGCCTAAAAAAGACACTATGGGGGTGGCAAGAGCGTTGGCCAGTATTCAAAAGCCTAAGGGTGACAGGTGCAAGCCATCTCTAGCGAAGCAGCGTGGCTTGTCGAGCATGTCATCCCAGGTTGACAGACACTGGATCCCCTTTGAATGACACCAGAAGCTTAGTCAATTGCTGAAATTGATAATTTTTTCTTTATACCGTGGTATCATTCTTGATGAGGGCAGGATGCTGCTCAAAGTCAGGGTCATACCATCCTGGGCTACGTGATCAGAGAGCTCTTCCATGTTTCTTTCCATGTAGTCTAGGGAGGTACATCTCAGGTCATTCACACCAACATGGAAAATGACAGAGTCATATTTGTACTTGTTCTGGAGTGACCTGAGTGCTTGTGTTATGGAGCGGATCCTGGCACCTGACAGGCAGCTAACAGTAACCTTCTCCTTGTTCAGTCTAGTGAGTGGGACATCAGTGTGCCTGACTATAGAGTCACCTATTACTAGTGTGTTGGATATGTTATTTTGCCTTAAGGGCTGTGGTTGTGTGGCACACTGGTTTTGTGAAGTATGTTTCATGGTTTGTTTTGGGGGGTGGAGGTTGCTTGGGTGTCTACTTTGGAGGTCTCTGTTGCTTTTGCAGATTTTCATTTAGAGCCTCTGAGTATGTTTTCGTGTATTTATGTGTGTTTCTTATCTGTGCTGGTTTCACAGGTCTATGTGAGACTGGTGGTGTGATGCAAGTAATTCCCTTCTCCTCTTTATTGTCTGGTCAAGTCTTGGGTTGAGAGAACTTAGCCTCCTCATCAAATTCTTATAAGAAGTTTCAAAGTTCACTCACAGCACCACAATCCCAGATGTAGCTGCAGCAAATAACCTCACAAAGGAGTTCAATTCCCACTTAGATAATTGTGTAGAAGAGGCAGTCATAAGCAAAACTAAATATAATGAACAAATTAAAAACAAACCACTATGTTAGTCCACCAACATAAATAAACTTTGCAATAAACAAAAAAAAGCTCCTTTAAATACACAGTAGATTGAAAGACCCTCAAGTCAAGGTAAGCATAAGGAAATTGTCAAAAAACTTGAAAAATACTATTAGGACTGTTAAGGAAGCTTATGAATTTAGTAAGCATTTGATGCCAAGGATGACTACAAATCCTTATTTATCTACATTAGGAATGTTAAAAACAATACCCCAAAGTTTTCTGAAAAATGTGCCACTTCCTTGGACCCAGTAGGCATAGCAAATATACTAGCAAACAAATTCAGTTCAAATTTCACCCTGCAGACAACTATCCATACCCCACCTATCATTGAGGCTCTCATACCCCCTATCATCACTAAAGAACATATACTAAAGGCGCTCTGCAAGACTGAAAATATTGTTCACACAACTTATCTCAGTATAGTGAAAACATTCAACACCATACCTCAATCTTTAATTGCAAGTAAACTATCTGTCTTCAGCATAGATCCCTATGTAGTTAGATGGATAGCTAGTTGGCTGAAAGGTAGAGCTCACATAGTTCAGGTGGTAGGTACCCCCTTCAAACAATGTTAAAGTAATCAGCAAAGTCCCTCTGGGGTTTGTACTGGGTCCACTCCTTGTCAGTATCTACTTCTCCTATCTCAATACTGATAAGCAAAATCTCTGGTTTACCTGATTTGCACAAGACTGGAAACAAGATGTAACTGTTAAGGGAACATATTGGTCGACTGAATGTCTTTTACTTGAATGCCATTGGAGCAAAGAGTAATGGCTGAAGACAACTTTCTACAATCTTTGAGGTTGCATTTTCCACCACTGTTGTGTAGACTCAGTGTTGATCTATGTACCTATCTATCAAGCTATATATAGATAAGTTGTGGAGGGTAGCACAGTGGCATAGTCAATAGTGTTGTCACCTCACAACAAGAAGTTACCCGGTTCGATTCTCATCTGAGGTGCCTTTCTGTACAGAGTCTGCATGTCCTCCCTTTGTTCCTGTGTTTCCTCTGAGTGGTCTGGTTTCCTCCCACATTCCAAAGACATGTAGTAAGTGGAGTGTACCCTCTAAATTGGCCAGAGGTATGAGTGTGTGTGTGGTGAGGAAGAACTACCATGGTAGGGCTAGCCATCTGGTGGTGTAAACCTTGGCTCTAGATGATTGTCACTGTTGAAGAAGTGACACCCTGCCACATGTGCTAAATTTGAGAAAAGTGGTTGTGGATGTATAATGTATATATATATATATATATATATATATATATATATATATATATATATATATAGTTGGGGTGCAGGGGTGTCTTCTACAACAAGGGCGCTTGCTCTCATATAAAATAAAGACTGTTTTTATGATTGCTGAAATAAGTGTTCAGCTTTTTTTTGACTGAACAATAGCTGAGTGAAAGCCATTTGATGAATCAGGATGATTCCATTGTTAAAACTCCTCAGATATCAGTACACTTCAGATATAACTTACCTAGTTATTACATGGTATCAGAAGTGTATCAAGGATGGGGTGAAGGTGACAGCCTCCCCAAACATCAGGTATTAGGATGGTATGATCAGGAAGTTCCTGCATTCTGGTCTGTACTGGCATCTCTGAATGCTGGTACAAAAATACACAAATGTACTTCAGTGCTTCATTGCTTTGAGTGTGTGATAAGCTGCTTCAAGCCATTTGCTACATATGTAGCAATCAGCTTGCTACAGTTTAAAAATAGAAAAGGAGCCTTTTTGTTTGCTCTTCAGTTGAAGAATTGAGAGGGAATTGGCACTAGGTGTTAGAAGAGCTGGCTACAGCTCTGCCTGGTACAGAGATAAAGAGCTTAAACTGAAGGCTTAAAAGTGTGGCTTCTATCAGAAAACAGCAATTACCAGCAATATGCAGTACAAATTGCACTTCCTAGATAAAAGAAAGATAGGCACTTTGATAGTTCCCTGTCCTTAGATTATCATATGGCAATTTACCGGTAATTGTATTAATATCAGCAACAGTGAAGGCAAATAATATGACACATAGCCCAGTGAGTTGGTATTGCAACAATTGCTTCCTAGGATACATTTGTCATTGTATTGCTGACTACCTCACATGGGTACTCCATATAAAGAGTACCCTGTGTGTGTGTGTGTGTGTGTGTGTGTGTGTGTGTGTGTGTGTGTGTGTGTGTGTGTGTGTGTGTGCGTGTTGGTATTGCAACAATTGCTTCCTAGGATACATTTGTCATTGTATTGCTGACTACCTCACATGGGTACTCCATATAAAGGGTACCCTGTGTGTGTGTGTGTGTGTGTGTGTGTGTGTGTGTGTGTGTGTGTGTGTGTGTGCGTGCGCGCACGCGCTCCTCATCCAGCACCTTATAGTGTGCTGTAACTCCAAAGTCTGGGAAAACAGTAATGGCTTGTTAATCTACTCAGCCACTCACTGTGAGACATAAAGCCATCACAGTTTTACCCCTACTTGTCAGATGCTACCCATTTACAACGCCAGTATTTATGAGAAGTGGTCTTATGCTCCAAATGATAAAGAATTCCATCTAGTGAAAGCATCTCCTTACCTTTCTTAAAATGAATAGTCTTGTAAAACTGGTGAATACATCCTGGAACAACACCTTCAGAAGACAAGTCATGAAATCAACATCTGTACACAAGGGCATGAGTGCTGAGAAAAAAATAAGGAAACAACGAATTAAACTTGGTAAAGGTAAGTTTTGAAAAGCAAATGAGCTGACTTCAGTTACAGTGCAAGCACATGCAACAAATTCATCACATCCGTGTGACCGACATACAATAGTGCACATTAATTATGGCAATGACATGCAGATTGTAATAGAAGAGCATCACAGAAAAGGAAAATACCCCCCTCCCAAAAAAAACAAAACAAAACAAAAAAAAAAAAACAATTATAAGTGCTTTTTAATTAGTAGTGGGAAGTAATACAGAGAGCAATAGAATCACAGGCTGTAAACCTGGACACTGTTCTTAATTCAAAATGCATATTATGACCATGTACACTTGCCAGTTAAATAATTGCCTGCATGTCTCCATAATATGCAAACAGACAGCAGTTGCTAAGAGTCACAGACAAATTGTGTAATGGTAAGAAAGACATATCCCAAAAAAATCACTAAAAGAGCCCCAAAGGACAAGTACATCCACATATGTACATAAACGTACATCAGTCGAACGAAGAACGAGCCATTATGAGACACTATCAAGTATATACTGGGAACAGAATGCACCTCAACAATAGACTGCATTACAGAAAATCAAAGTAAATTAAACAAAAGAAGCATGTACGACAAGTTTACAGATCATTATGGAAATCAGTCAGCTGTAAAATTTGATTATTAAGAAAAGGAACACATAAGAAGTTCTGCTCTGTAAAAAATTAAGTAATTAAAGCACATTGCTAGATTATAACATTGATACTATCAACATAACTCTCACTGCACTACTAAAGCTGTACCTTTAAACAAAGATTTGTCTGCACAACATGTTGACATGCTGGAAATGTGCTTTAGCTTTAGTGCTTAAATAAAATGAGACAATCTGAGGGAGGTGATAGGCACTGAAATTAATATGCTATGCAAAGTTAATGAATGCCAGACAGTTTGTATCTTTCCTGTATTATAGGTTCATAGGTTCATACTAGGCTATCTGCCCTGAGGCAATTATAAGCCTAGCCTGATTCTGTATGGCTTACGCCACCCCTTGATTTGAGTATACTGTGCCCTTTTTAAGGTTTAGTTTACTGTGCCTCTGTCTAATAGTGACACGGGAGTAATCCCTGGGACAAACCTACGATCCCCCATCCACTTATCGAGATTCTTCTTGAAGAGATTCAGTGAGGTGCTCTGCCTCACATGAACTGGAATTCTATTCCAGAGCGAAGGGAGCCTCTGGGTTATGAACCTGTCCCTCCAGCAAGTTCTGTTTATTTCTGTGCTGAGGTTCAAGTCCCTCGGCGTGTGGCTCTAAGGGATTTAGATTTACTGAGGTGGAGCATGTCCATTAATTCTGGATTTGACATAGCTTTGTATGTCAGGCATAGATCGCCTCAAGTAGGCGGTATGCAACTGAGTAGAGCTGGAGTTTTTTTAACCGAGCAGCATATGGCATCTGTTTGAGACCCTTGATCCTCTTGGTGAGATACTTTTGGGGTCTTTCTAATTGCTGCAGGTGTCGGGTAAGGTACATCCCAAAAGGGGCATTGTATTCTATGATGGGCCTGATGAGGGATGAATAAAGAGGCACGATTACCTCTCTTGATCTAGATGTGAAACCCTTCATGATGAGGTGGGCTATGTAGAAGGTCTTTCTAACCACTTTGGCAATGTGGTTTTCAAAGGAGAGATTGCTATCAACTTGGGTCCCCAGGTCCCTAATAACATTCTCTGTACTTAATGGGTTTCTGCCTATGTGGTAATTTGTGGGCACATTGTTTTTGCCAAAGGGTATGACTATACATTTTTGGCATTTAGCTTTAGACCATGGCGCTGGCACCAGTTATCTGTCTCTGTGAGACCTTTTTGAAGGATGTTTGTGTCAGCTGGAGAGTTGATTATGGCGCCCAGTTTGCAGTCGTCTGCGAACTTGGTAAGCCATAGTCCTCCCACGTTTGCCTGTACCTCGGAAAAGTATATACCGAACAAGAGTGGTCCCAGGACAGAACCCTGTGGGATGCCACTTGTGACCGGTTTCGAGTCTGACATGGCTCCAGCAACTCTCACTCTGTGGGTTCTGTCTTTGAGCCAGTTTGCGACCCATCTTGTGACATAGGGGTTTATATTTAAGCTGGATAGCTTATGTATGATGCCCGAGTGGGATATTGTGTCAAATGCCTTTGCAAGGTCCAGATAGGCTGTGTGGACTACCTTCCCTTCATCTATGGCTTTGGTGACTGTTTCAAAGAAAAACAAGAAGCAGGCACTCAAAACCAACCAATAAAAATGAAAAAGTGTGCCCTGGTCCGCTTGTAAGATACACCAAACACCGGTCACTTAAATGGAGATTATTATAGCAGCAATATCTCATCCAGTTAACAGTAATACTGAGAAAAAGCAAGAAGACTTGAAATAAAAGCAGCGAAACCTCAAATGAGATGAACGCTCTTTAATACACTTGACAAACTGCGTTTTCGTCACCAAAGACTTCATCAGACAACATTAAAACATAATAGACAGGTTTAAATACTCCATTGAATTAATTAAAAACTACTAGATTGGATGAATTTATTTCAAACACACCTATTATATCTATGCTTCGTCTAGTTCATTAATATTCATGAATTACATAAAGTGCTACGTGTTTTGTTAAAAACTCCTATATTAAAAACTCCTGTGTTAAAACCATCATATTCTATAAACTGCTCCTACATAATTATTTATTATTATTAATATAGGAGTTTTTAACAAAACACGTAGCACTTTATGTAATTCATGAATATTAATGAACTAGACGAAGCATAGATATAATAGGTGTGTTTGAAATAAATTCATCCAATCTAGTAGTTTTTAATTAATTCAATGGAGTATTTAAACCTGTCTATTATGTTTTAATGTTGTCTGATGAAGTCTTTGGTGACGAAAACGCAGTTTGTCAAGTGTATTAAAGAGCGTTCATCTCATTTGAGGTTTCGCTGCTTTTATTTCAAGTCTTCTTGCTTTTTCTCAGTATTACTGTTAACTGGATGAGATATTGCTGCTATAATAATCTCCATTTAAGTGACCGGTGTTTGGTGTATCTTACAAGCGGACCAGGGCACACTTTTTCATTTTTACTGTTTCAAAGAAGTCAACCAGGTTCAAAAGGCAGGATCTGCCCTTGACAAAGCCGAACTGGGTAGGATCTAGTGTCTGTAGGTCCCCAATGTCTTTGTTTATGAGCTCCATGATGATCCTCTCCATAGCCTTGCAGACTAAGCTAGTCAGGCTTATGGGGCGATAGTTTCCAGGGTCCGTAGAGGCTCCACCTTTGTGGAGTGGGACCACTGTTGCTGTACGCCATTCTGTGGGCACATATCCTGTAGTGAGGCTGAGATTGTATAGCTGTTTTATTTGAGGGATTAGTTCCTCTTGTAGTTCATGTAGGACGCAACCTGGGATGCCATCTGGTCCCATGGAAGCAGTGTTTTTGCTTTGGAGAGGGCAGCCTTCACCTGAGCATCTGAGATGTTTGGGAGGCAGCCCTCTGCCGGGATAGATACTTGCTCTTTGGGGGTGGAGAAGTTTGCACTGAACCTGTCTGCCAAGATATTGGCGATGTCTGTGGGTTCAGTGTATTTTTGTTGTTTAGAATCAACTCAGAACAAGTCTGGGAGTTGCATCCCAGGTTTCTAACATAACTGAAAAAAGCCTTATGATTGTCTTTGGTGTCCTGTGCAATTTTTCTCTCGAAGCTGGCCTTGGAGGATTTTATGAGGGATCGTAATTTTTTGCTAGTACTGATCAGAGATGCCTTCCCTATTAGGGATTTTGCTCTATCATGTAGTAGCTTCCTCCTTCTGTTGTACAGTTTATTTATGGCAGGGGTCCACCAGACTGGATGCCTGCCTTTGGATGATTGGGTCTTGGTTTTGTTTGGGATAGCATGATCGATGCATTCCTGGAGATGTCCGTAGAATGCATTTATATAGGATTCTGCAGTTTGGGCTGTAGTTTCCGCTGGACCTGGGGCCTTGAAGGATTCCACTTCAGTTTTGAGAAGTGAGAAGTTCACTTTTGAGAAGTTTTTCACTGTGGTTTTCTGGGCTGGGGGTGGGGTCGGGATGTGGACATCCAGTGAAATTAATTTATGGTCTGATCTTACCAATGAGGGATATACTTCTGGTGTGGAGCATAGAGTCCCCATGTTGGTAATGATCAGGTCTAGTATGTTGTCCCCTCTTGTGGGAGTGGTGACTAGTTGTTCCATAGCATTTGAGTTTATAATTTCCAGGAATCTTTGGGCTAAGGTGCTGGGGCTTGAGTAGTGCTCCCAGTCAATGTTTGGGTAGTTGAAGTCGCCCAATATAATGGTGATCGGAGAGATCTTCATGTTCTCCAATGTTTTCAGGAAAGCCGAATGGGATTCCTGACTTTGAGAGGGTGGTCTGTAGGATGCTATAAAGTGAAAAGCAGTCTTGCCCACTGCTAGTTGCACATGGATGGTCTCCGATACTTCGTGCAATGCCACTAACCTGGAGGTGTGGATATCCTTGATAAATATGGAAACTCCCCCTCCTTTTGTGGTTCGGTCCGGGTTTTGGGGCCGAAAAGCATGATATGAGGTATAGCCTGGTAGTGCTGGGGTGCTCTCTGGAGCCTTGAACCAGGTTTCTGTCACTGCACAGATATCGATGTTCTCCATACTGAGGAGAGCTTGAGTGGTGCATCTTGAGGTTAAGACTTCTGGCGTTTAGCAGCATTACCCTTAGTTTCTTGTTCCTTGTGCTGTCTATGGGGATGGGTTTGACTTTTGAGCCTTGCCTAAAAAAGGCACTATGGGGGTGGCAAGAGCCTTTGCCAATATCCAAAAGCCCAGTGGTGACGGGTGCAAGCCGTCCCTAGCGAAGCAACGTGGCTTGTCGAGCATGTCATCCCAGGCTGACAGACACTGGATCCCCTTTGAATGACACCAACATTTTAGCCAATTGTTAAAATCGATCATTTTGTCTTTGTACTGTGGCATCATTCTAGGTGAGGGTAAGATGCTGCTCAAGGTCAGGGTCATACCAGCCTGGGCTACATGATCAGAGAGCTCCTCTATGTCTCTTTTCATGTAGTCCAGGGAGGTACGTCTCAGGTCATTCACACCAGCATGTACAATGACTGAGTCATATTTGTATTTGCTTTGGATTGACCTGAGTGCTTGCGTTATGTGTCAGATCCTAGCACCCAACAAGCAGCTCACCGTGACCTTCTTTTTATTCAGCCTGGTGAGCGGGACGTCAGTGTGTCTGACAATAGAGTCACCTATAGCAAAAGTATCAGGTGTGTTATTCAGCCTTAAGGGCTGTGGCTGCTTGGCACACTGACTTTGTGGGTTATGTGTTGTGTGTGTTTTGTTTTGAGGTAGCGTTTGCTTGGATGTCTGCTTTGGAGGTCTCTGTTGCTTAGGTAGATTTTTATTTAGAGCCTCCGAGTATGTTTTTGTGTATTTATGTGTTTGGTTCGCTGATGTGGTGGGACTATGTGATACTGGAATTGTGTTGTGTGAGGTTACCTTCTCCTCCTGACTGGTTACACCAGTTTTGAGATGAGAGAGCTCTGCCTCCAGTTTGGCTAAATAGTTGCATCTCTCACATATATTTGAACCTGTTTGGAGGAGGAGAGGGTTGTCCGTGTACATGAGACAGTTGTAACATTGCCTCAAAATTCCCAGATTCACCAGCTGGACTGGAGAGGAAACCATTGACTGACCTTTGGACATGCTAGAGTAATAGGGAAACTGAATTAAAGATGGACCAATAGAGGACAGGGTAATCGTAGAGAGTATAAGAGTAAGTAGTGCTTATGGTTTAATAGTGCTAACTTGTAGGATTACTTAATTGGACCAGTGAAAGGCCTTAGAATGAGAATATGGTGTTTAAATTGAGAGATAGAGCAGTTCTAAGGGAAAAAGTGAAGGGCAGACTTTGTGGAGCCAGGAATAGTTTAAACCCAATTAGGCGGCGCTGCCCGTTGTTGCGCTATGCTCAGAAATGCGCAAAACCGCGCAAAAGAGGGTTTTAAGAGAGGAAGATGAAGGAGTTTTGGAATTGACCCAAAATGGCCAATAAAACTACAGTTACAAGTCAGTAACCACTCCCACAGGGGCAGGCAGGCTGCTCAATGTTTTTCACTGCCACTGATCAACAGAGAGACTTTCCTTTAGCCCAAGCAAAAAATGGCCTCACAGAAACTTACAAACAGTTCAAGAACAGCAAGCCTGTAACTGAACTTTTTTAAATCTCAGAAAAGTGGGTAAAAAGCAAGATTTTTTGTTTTTTTGTTTTTTCAGAGATAGCAGAGGTTAACAAGTATGAACAAGTTATAACAGTGCAGTAAATGACCCCACACAAGAGTGCTAGGCCAAAGACAGATAAAATGCAAGTTTTGAAAAAAAAAACGATTTTAAAAATAAGTGCAAACAGGAAATTCAGTAAACAGCTCTAGGTTGTGCTCTAAATACAGTTACTAATGCAGAAATCAAATTTAACAAGCCAGAAAATGCTCAAAATAGGCGGCTATGCAGAAAAACTTAGCAAATAAACAGAGGAAACATACTTAAAGTCTCAAAAGTGGCTCCTTTCTTCTCTCAGCGTTTTCTCCTCTTGGTAGGCGCTTCACCAACAGCCAACAAGCCTGAAAAGACACCAAAACCACGAGGCAATCAGGTTTTTAAAAGAGGAAGATGAAGGAGTTTTGGAATTGACCCAAAATGGCCAATAAAACTACAGTTTCAAGTCAGTAACCACTCCCACAGGGGCAGTCAGGCTGCTCAATGTTTTTCACTGCCACTGATCAACAGAGAGACTTTTCTTTAGCCCAAGCAAAAAATGGCCTCACAGAAACTTACAAACAGTTCAAGAACAGCAAGCCTGTAACTGAACTTTTTTAAATCTCAGAAAAGTGGGAAAAAAGCAAGATTGTTTTTGTTTTTTCAGAGATAGCAGAGGTTAACAAGTATCAACAAGTTATAACAGTGCCGTAAATGACCCCACACAAGAGTGCTAGGCCAAAGACAGATAAAATGCAAGTTTTGAGAAAAAAACGATTTTAAAAATAAGTGCAAACAGGAAATTCAGTATTGATCCAGTTGTTCAGATTTTGTGCCTGCATATGGTATTAGTTGTGCTGTTTTTAAAGCTAGGTACTACACAATGAATAATGTTGTTTACTGAACATTTTTAACAATGATAATCACAATGTAGCTGCAGTTCACCACGATATTCACTGCTGAAAAATGCTTGCTATGTTATGGTCTAGCTGCATTTCCCACTATGAATGCATAAAGTGCAGGGCATCAGTCCTGAAACCATGCCAGTAAAACCCCACAGTGTATCTTTTTGTCAGCATTCGCCCTGCCTTATGTGTCTCCACATTGTTTTACCCTAGCATCCATCAGGGCTATAGGAATGTTAAAGAAACTGATGCCTCCTCGCCTTTAAGAAAGGCAAGTGTTCTGGGCTCATTATATCCTCTGGTATAGCCTCAGCACAGACAATTATTCTTCATTAGACCTGGTTCTCCTACACAGTATATGTGTGTTCCCCTGTGAAGTCAGGCCAGCTGTTTGCCACATTAATTACTAATCTTTCCTTTGGCTTGCTGAAGGTCATTATCAATCCACAGAATAATTTTAACAATGGAGGAATTTTGAGGGAAATGGTCTTAGGCGGTATTCATTTTTCAGATTCAGGCTTTAGGTTATTGGATATTTCTCTGTAAGCACTTATGGTCAAGGATACATTGCACAGAGAGTGATTGAAAGAGAGCAATACATTTGACTTGGCAAATTCACCACAAGCACAGAGAAGCTCACTACACTTGCCCACTGCTAAAATAACAAAGTGCATGGGGAGACACTATGTCCATGGCCTCCTGGGCACCTACAGATAGCAGACAGTATGGCAGGCATCTGTAGCAAGATACCTGATGGGTAAGGAGGTGGGAGAAAAAGGCAGTGTAAGATGGGCAGTGGCTTTATTAATTTTGCAGGGGAAATGATGTACTTAATTACATATAATTAAGACTGACAAATCATTTGTAAGATGGAAATTGATACATTAAGTATACTGGCTGAATTTTTAATATGGTAGCCAATGACATCTTTTCATTCAGCATAGCTTTGTGTTATTCATTTGATATAGGCTGCCATCTGGCCTCTTGTGTCAACAATAAATTAGCTGGGTCATCACTTGCCAGTTTGTTGTCAGTGTGGAAAATTCCCTAGTACAAAAGCACGTTAGCAGATGGTGATATAGACAACACTATGCAAGTGTCTGTGCAAAATGTTTATTTATTTATACTCAGACATTGTTCAAGGATCAGTTAATCACTCTGCAATCAGCACACCATAGTACTACAAATACGCTCTAATATGTATAATGTGAATGCAACAATTATACATGCTGTCAGTACTGGGGAAAAAAGACAAATTCACAAGTATAGAGTGAATGCTACAATAATATATGTATCAGTATGCAACAAGTAGGCTTCTTAAAACTAATCTAAGGATATGAATGGAAGGAACGGTAATTGGTTTACAAACCTGAGATCAGATCCAACAGTATGTATGCCAAAACAACACACATGTCACATCATAACAAATATTTCTGCTCTTTCTATTGAAAATACCAATTGGGTAAACGAGCTACAAACTCTAGCATTATTGTCTCTGAATGTACTTTTGATTTACTATAAATGTACTGAATGATCTCCTGTCGAGTTCACTGTATAACTCACTTTGGCCATTGTCCTGTTACTGCCATTCAAAAATGATGAATAACAGTCACAATTCAGTAATGCTGAATATCCGTTGTATGATGGTACATCTGATTAGAAATACATGATGAAACGTTTTCTGTGTAGGATTTAACTGAACCAAGTATTGTACTGTGTGTTCATTTAATATTTATCATTCCAAACCACCGAAAGGCAAGACATTCAGAAAAAGTTTACTGTAATTTGTGCAGCAACAGATTTTATTTATTCTTTGTTAACCGGGATAGTCCTAATAGGCTAGTAGCTTCTTTTCAGGAGGGACATGAGATGTCAAATGCCTGTGACACTAATGCGGCCTGTATATTTAGCAGAGGGTAGGGTTTGCCTCAAACCCTTGGCATATGACTTAGTGTTAGAAGATGGAAGACTGTTTTTGGCAGGCATCGACCTGAATTGTACAGCACAGAATGTAGACTCCCTTTTTATACAATATATGGAATATTACTGTCATAGCTTAAAGAGCTTTTATATCTTCTGTCAATATTTTACTAGTAACTATATTTGGCACACAAGAATGTCTTATACCCTGCACAGGGTTATAATATAATATGATCAATGGAAGTTATAAGTCTGGACATAGCTGTATTCAGATAAGCCCTATGCTATGCAGGAAAGAGACGCTTTTTTCCATAAAACTGTGAACACTGGCTGCATCAGCTGGACCTATGGCAAAGGTATGCATTTCTGTCAGCATGAGTCCAAATTCACAAGTGAGGCAGGACTTGCAGAGGTGTTCCCAACCATTGTTAACTACTTATCATTCAATACTGGCTGTTGCCACATCTCTTCTTCTGTTCTGCACAGAGTTTTTTTGCAGAACAGCTGCCTGTCCTGTGCAGGTGCATAAATTTCAGGGACTAAGAACAGCAATGCATAAGACCCAAGCAGCATGTGATAGAGCTGTGTAGTCAGTTTGTTTTATTAACAGAACGCAAAATAAAGCAGCTCAGAGGAGGGACTGCTGTGTGCATCGTTCAGTATAACATCAGCTCATGTTTGCAGCACAACCTCCATTAGTTAATGCCTTTAGAAAATATAATTATTACTCTTATTCAAAGCAGCCTATTGTAGATCAATTTGGGTTAGCTGAAGTTTGTGCAATATCAAAAGGAATTCTTCATGAATCAACTCTATCAATAGTATTTGATGCAGTACTTACTGAGGGGGTATGTGGGGATCCTAGAAATGTTTTCACAGATTCATTAAATATGTACTTTGCAACAACTTCAGTTTCATATATAATAGCCAAAAATGTAAAGATGCTAAAACATACTAAAAATTATAATTAATGCATATAGATATGCTAATTTGACTAAGGTGAAGCTTTCATGTTCACAGCTGATTATACACTTTTTCACATACATGTTTACTTAGTTCAAATTTCAATAAAAATACTTTATAATGTTGGCATTTCTTTGAGGTTTGACATATCAATGACCAGATACAAAAAGTCCTATGAAAGAGATAAAATAAATACACAGGCTAGGAGAGAAAGAAAAACCAGCAAATGGGCATTTTTTGACTTTGCACATGTGTGTCTGTCTATTAAGTGGTTTACATTTCCAGCATCACACACACTCCTTGTTTCTCATGAGTACTGAAATTCAATTAAGAATTCTAAATACTGATTGCAAGAAACTTGCTGTAACCCCCTTCCCCTCTACAGTTATAGCAATAGGTCTGCATTTCAATAAGGAGCTATTCCTGCTAGCATTGAGAGATTTCCACCACTAATGTACCAATTACAAAGCATCAGCCACTAATGAGAGGCTTTAAACTGAAGCTAAGCAGTGGGGTGCAATGCATTCCATGGTCAAAGCATCATCCTTGCCTTTTGAAGCCACTTGAACGAAATATGTCAAACAAATAATTTCTTATACCTCAGACACTAAAACCTACTTATTATCTTTATGAAATCTGCACAAGTTCTTGTGTCATGCTCCCTTCTTAATTCATACTGCCCCCTGTGCAATGATTTTTGTTTTTCAAATCCTTTATTATTGTTTGTCTTGCTTTTTGGATAAAATAAATATACCTATGGATAAATATAGTGGAAGGTATCTATTAAACCAGCAGAGATTCTTGAGAACAAAATTGTTTTGATCATTTGTAGATCACCAGGTAATGACAAAGATACAAACTTCCCAGCCAACAGAGCAAATAATAACCTGACAGCATCGTACTGACATAGCATATTCTGTTGCACGGTGTTCCTGCTGTGCGCCTGAGCTTTGGTATCCTGATGAAAACTTTTTCCTAGAAAACAGCCTTCCACACAACCAGCAGCAGACACTGAATTATAAACTCACTTTTGTCAAGTATTTCTAGCCAACCTCTAATTTTAAGAGATATATAAAACATTTAGCTTTTGGTCTCATGAATAAGAGCTTGATAACTTTGAAGTGACTTATTTTGTTAAAAAATATCCTTATTTATTCCTGAAACCGGCACTAGACTCTGAAATAAGATATTAAATATGAAAAATGTCAACAAAATAGTTGTGGTGAGTAACTTGCGGAATGGGGGTCCTAGGACATGGTGGGTGATCTGTAGCAAGCTACAATTTGAATTGCAGTTTTGCCCATTGTTAGTTGCACGTGGATGATCTCTGAAGCATTGTGCTGTACCACTAACCTGGAGGTGTGGGTATCCTTGATGAATATGGATATGCCCCTGCCTTTTGTATTTCGGTCCGGGTTTTGTGGCCGAAATGTATGCTATGAGTTGTAGCCTGGTAGTGCTGGGGTGCTCTTTGGAGCCTTAAACCAGGTTTCTGTTACTCCACATATATCAGTTTTCTCCATACTGGGGAGTGCCTCGAGTGTGTGCATTTTGAGATTTAGACTTCTGGCACTGAGTAGCATTACCTTCAGTTTTTTGTTACTTCTGCTATTTATGGTGGTGGGTTTGTCTTTTGAGCCTTGCCTAAAAAAGACACTATGGGGGTGGCAAGAGCGTTGGCCAGTATTCAAAAGCCTAAGGGTGACAGGTACAAGCCACTTGTGCACCAAATGGCTGCAAATAGGAATTCATCTATTCTAATTTGCTTTATGGTCTGAGAGATATTCAGAAAAAAATTCCCTACAAATAGTCTAAATGCTTATAGTTTTATACCTTAGTAGATGACTAGGCAAATGGGCATTGCTTGGTTTTAGAGTCCTTGGGATTATCTTTTGGAAATGACATTGCAGGCCAGGAGTACTATAACAACTGAATGAGCTTTCAATTAACGAACAACTCCAAATCCACAAACCAAAGGAATAAACAAGCCTTCCAGTAATAAATGGGTAGCAACCACAATTAATGGCAAACAAACTCTTTTAATAAGAATAAATTAATAAAAAATAATAAGCGTTTTAGTCCCTGTTAATTCAGGAACTTCATCAGCCAAATATCAACAACATTTCCACCCATTTAAAAGAATCCAAGTGCTCACACCCCCTAACTCGACCAATCAGATGGTAGGACATATTCCCAATCATAAAATAGCCAGTCTATTTAAAGGCATTATACATAAAACTGCCAAAGTTCCTTAATTTAACCCAAACATTAAATACCTACAATCCCAATTATAGTAATAAAAATTATCTTAATATACAAAAACTATAAAAATATAGAAATATAGAAATGTATAAAATATATAAAATAAAATAAAAATGAAATTATATGTGTATATACAGGGTAATTTCTAACATAACCATTTCAGTTATCTGATTTGTATCAGCTAAAAATCTTTGTGTCAGATATATGATTACGACACGGCAGACTCCTTCAGGACCAGGATGAATCAGCACTGGGCAAAGAAAACAACAGTAGTCGCAACACTAAGACTGACAGTACATTACTACAAAGACTGCATCCATACCACAATGGCGGACTTTTCAGCCTTATAGAGTGACGTGTATGTAGTAATGGGATAACAAAGGCATCCTAAGAATTGAATGAAGTGGTGTTTCTCTTCCTTTCATCTGTAATAGTTATCTTCTAGACATAAGCGATTGTTATAAGTAAACATGAGAAGATACAGGATGCAGGAAAAACATGTTCATCTGTGATGTCTCTCCCAGTTTAAATGCCGCATAATAGATTCAGGTGACTAGCTTCTCTCTTGCTATTAGAAAAATGTCCATTAACTATGTATTTTCAGATTTCTGTCTGGCCGTGAATACTTATGGGAGTAACTCAACATGTAGCACAGGTGCTTCACATGCTGGAATATCAGAAATCTGAGTTTTCTTCCAACCCTATATGCATGGATTCCTTTTACTGCAATCCTAAGGTGCTGTCATTTACATGAAATGTTAAATCAATGCCCCAATTGACTTTGTTCATGGGTTCATAGTTTTACTAGACAATAGGCCTGTTAAGATGTTTTAAATCCTAGTTACTAGAATCTGAATAGTGCTTCTTTAGCAGTGCTGATTTATGCTACCTTGCTAGTTCAGTCTTTGGAAGAATATCACTAAACAATGACATGGCTTCAATTGCCATAAGGCTTGTAGTAATCTGACCAAGTTGTAAATGGAAAGGATTGCTTTGCACCAATCCACCTACCCAGTTGCAAATTAAAGAAAAAAAAAAAAAAGCAAGCACATCCAACTATTTACTCCTTCTGTTCAGAAGGGAATGTTGGGGAAGGGCTAAGCCAGGGATAAATTTATAGTTTTCCATCCATTTATCTAAGTTACAGTTGATGATTCTGAGAGACATGTTTTGTTTTAGAGTTAGTGTGAGTTTGTTGCAGAGGTCAGGAGTTCTTCAGGAGAGCTATTTGCCATGCCAACAAGTTCTGGTTAAATTACAATATAGATTTAGGCCTAGAAGAGTTATAATAATAAGCAGTTTTAATGATATGTAATAGCTCAAGCATGACTGGTTCATTTAGACCTTTGTAGACCAGGCATAGAATACCCTGTAGGAGCCTGCAGGAGACAGAGAAGTTTCTAAGGGCACTTAGATACTCTGGTTAACATATTAGGAATGTTTTATTAAGGAACGGGTGTGTTTTGTTTCAAGTTGGGTTAGCTATTTGGATAGTTATGTACCATAGGAGTGCTTTGTCCTAGTATGGACCTGATGAGGGACAAGTAGATGGGAATGCCTACCTCATTTGACCTAGAGAAGATGCCCTTATTATTATTATTATTGTAGAAGGCTTTCCTATTGGTAGAGGATATGTGGTGATTAAAGGAAAGTTTGTTACAGTATCCACAAAGGTGCCAAGGTCTTTAATGACAGTGCCTGTATTCCCAAACTGTATAATGTTATTTTTTTATTGTTTTGGTATTCAGCATTAGATCCGGAACACAGCAGTAAAATTCAAGAATTTACTCCCAGAACAAACAGTAGAACAAACAGTAAGCGCTTTCGCAGCAGCGGCGGCTTCATCAGACAAGTAAAAATCCAAACTGTAGTACTTTTAAACAGCAAAGCAGCCAATTAGCATGCAAAAACAATTAGGAATTAGAAGATCCCTTAAAGCCACACCAAAAAATGCAGCTCAAAGCTCATTGTATAAACACAAAAACCTTTCATTCATTAAAAACATATAAAGTATTTCATTCAACAGCCAAAAAATGCAGCTCAAAAAACATGAAAACATTTCCTACTTAAAAGCATATAGAACATTTCATTCATAAAAACATTATAAAAATACTGAACATAATTAATATCTATCTGGCTAAGGGCCTATTCATTAAAACTGGTTTAATAGAAAATTTATCATTGAGGCCTTTCCCCATATTGGCTTTCATTCTAATAATCCAGTTCAATTCTTTGCTTTCTACCTTAGTTCTATGTGGGCCCTCCCTTATACCCACATTGACTGTTTCAACAACCATAAACTTAAAATTGTGCTGAGCACCTAGTAACATGATGTGCTTAGATAAAGCATTAGTCTCAGCTCTCTTGGAGATATCATATTGATGCTCCCTCATCATGTCTCGTAGCCTGCGTGTTGTCATCCCAATGTAGAATCAGTAACAAACTGTGCAGTAGGCTAAATAAACTAGATTCACTGTGTTACAGTTAGCTCTGGCTCTGAAAAACATCTTTTTATGCATATCTGGATGTTCAAATGCAGCACTACTGTCAATCAAATGACAGTAGCTACATGCCCGACAAGGAAATGTACCACTATTAAGTTGTGTATCAGTATTGGAATTAAACTTTGGATAACATAGCAAATTCTTAAGCGATCTCTTATTCTTATACATATAACTCAGGGCTTCTCCGACTATTGATTCCACTCTCTCATTAGAACTAAGTGTATCCCAGTGTTTAGCATAGATGTCCTTCAACAATCTAATGTTGCTGGCATAAGTAACTGGTACTCTCAGTTTACAGTTGGTCACTTTCTGTTTGCAAAATTGAGTAGGTGAAGAGAAATATGGCTTACCTTCCTGAGTTCTAGATGTATATGCTCGAGCTGTAACCGAGCTAATTTCTTTCTTATTATAACCCCTCTCAAGGAATCGCTGTTCCATATATTTCAATTCACAAGAGAAGGTATAGTTACCTGCTGTCAATCTGGATGTTCTTAACATCTGTGCTGTCATAACATTATTAAAAATGTGCCCAGGATGCATACTCTGTCTGTGGACAAACGTATTCCTATGGCAACTTTTCCTATAGATTTCAGAAGTAAAAGTGCCATCAAGTCCCCTGGTAATCCTAACATCAAGGAAATCCATACTTACAGTAGAGCTACTGGCTGTCAAACTAAGAAAGTCAGTACTACTGTTGAGTTGACCAATGTACTGAGACAGCTCATCACCAGTACCCTCCCACAGGAGGAAAAGATCATCAACAAATCTCCTGTAAAAAACAACCTGTCCAGGCTTGAGCTGTGTTTATACAATGAGCTTTGAGCTGCATTTTTTGGTGTGGCTTTAATGGATCTTCTAATTCCTAATTGGTTTTGCATGCTAATTGGCTGCTTTGCTGTTTAAAAGTACTACAGTTTGGATTTTTACTTGTCTGATAAAGCAGCTGCTGCTGCGAAAGTGCTTACTGTTTGTTCTGCTGTTTGTTCTGGTAGTAAATTCTTGAATTTTACTGCTGTGTTCCACTGCCTCCTTTGACTGTGATATTGTCTGTCAAAGAAAACCCTTTTAGAGGATTTGAGTGCCTTCTGTGGAGATAATGATAGCTTCAAGTTTGCAGTCATCTGCGAACATTGTCAGGCTGAGGCCTTTAATGTCAGTTTTGGCACTGGAAGAGTCGATGCCAAACTTAAGTATCTACAAAACAGAGTCCTATGATATACCTCCAGGGACAAATATCTTACAGAATAGTATGCCATTAATTCTCATGTCTTTCACTATCACCAAATTAGCAATGCAGTGTGTTACACAGGAGTTTATACTAAGTTTGGCCAGTTTGTAAATGATGCCAGACTAGGGGACACCTTTAGTGAAATCAAAATAAGCAAAGAAATAAGTTAAATTCAGTAGGCATAGTATACCCCTTACAAATTCATATTTAGGTCTACGGACTACAGGTACCTTATGTCCATGATGGTATGCTCTATAACCTTGCAAATGATAATTGTGAGGCTGACAAGTCTATAGTTACCAAGATTAATAGTTTAGCATCCCTTGCGCAAAGGAACCATTACAGCTGGGTTTTTTTTTTGGCCTTCTGATATGTATTCAGTGGAGGTGCTGTTCTTGAATAGTTTCAAGAGGAGTGCTGATGGGGCATTTCATACTAACCAAGAAAAAAAAGTGCAATATGTTATCTGGACCCGTAGAGCTGGTCTTTTTGGTCATAATAGTTTGCTTCTAGTATCAACTCAAACATAATTATTGGAGGGGCATGGACTGAGTACTTTTTATTGGGATGTTTGGAGGTAATAGTGTGGAGAAGGCAGAGTTGAATGTGTAAGCAAGGATGTCAGCTATATCATCTGTATCTAAGTGGGTGATGGCATTATAGACAAACTTGGTTCAATGCCTAATATTATTTCTGAGGTTCTTTACATAATTAAAGAATGGCTTGTAGTTATCCTTTGCAGAAAGAAAGACATTTCACTTCATAATCAGCTCTGTGGGATTTGATCTTGTTCTTGAGATCTTTATTAATCTTTTTTGAAGGCTGATTTTAACACAGTGAGATTTCTGTCTGTTTCTTGGAGCAATTCTATGAGTTTTTTTTTTCCTTTTACTGCAGAGTTTGTTTGGAGTTGAGTTCCATCGGAGAGGTTTATTTCTGAATACAGTGTTCTATTTATGGTGATATGGACATGAGCCTCTATAAAGGAGTTGAGATATGAGTATAGACCTTGCGTATATTTGACAGTATTTGCTATAGGATTAGTGAAGGGTGGGGACTGTTTAATCATCTCAAGTCCTCATCAAGCACAAGACTATTGGCCTTAGGATGGTTGTTGGCCTTTACTAGGTTCATATGGTAAATATCACTACTGAGGGATCTGATCTGACCAATGACAGTGTGAGAATGAGTGAGTAGCAAACATGGGTTGTGTTTCTGAGGACAAAATCAGGTATGTTGTTGCCACTAGTTGGGAATGGTACGTTTTGATCAAGGAAGTTTGCAATGATAAAATCACAGAAACACTGTAAATATTTAATTGTAGAGGTTTAAGTGTCCCAACTTATAGATGCAAAGTTAAACTTCCCTAAAAGTGTGGTATTTGCATTAATGGAGAGGGATGTCAGTTAATTAAGCTACGTTTCATGATTTGCAGGTGTCATAGATGAGGTTCTGCAGTTGGTCTGGATATGGTATATATATGGATATAAAGGAGATCAAGGTTATTGTACTAGTCAATTAAACTAGAGGTGATGATGTTTTGGATAAAGATAGATACCAATGTTACTACAATCTATATTTCTAAACTTAAGTGAGGGTATGTAGGTCAAAAACTCTAATTGGAAGGATTGTTGTCCCTATTCTGTAAATAGGTTTCAGTGACAGCATAAATATCCACATTTTGCAGATTTGGAATGACTTCAGGGAAGGGCCTTTTCTTACTTAAGCATCTGGCTTTGAGCAATACTACCTTGATATTGGCCTAAATGGAACTGGTATTAACTTTGTGGGCAGCTGGAGAAGACTGATACTGTTTAAAACTGGTATTATGGAGGCAAGAAGAATGGAAGACACTGTGAAAAAGTTCTAATGAGATTCATGCAGGCCATCTCAGGCAAGATAAGATAGACTGTCTTCACTCTCCCCCAAGTCTGCAACATGTAGGGCTTCCTCAGAGTGACACCAATAAATAATACACCTATTAAACACAGTCATATTTTTCTCATATTGTAGCATCATGGTCAGTAATGGTAGAATACTGCACAAGGCCAGATTCTTTCAAAATCAAAAAAGCTCCATTGTGTGCTACTTTGTATAACCCAAGTTGTTTCATCTCTAGTCATTTGGTCTGAATTCATTTGGTCTAAACTTACTTTATTTATTTATTCTACTTTCAATAGGTTCATAGGTTCATAGGTAGGTACTAGGCTATAGGCCCTAGGGCCTATATAAGCCTAGCCAAATGGTACCCTGGCTTTCGCCGCCCAAGAAAATTATTTTCCTGTGCCCCTGTCGAGCAGAGCTTCCTATCTCCCATACAATTATCAAGATTTTTCTTGAAGAGTGCTAATAAGGAGCTTTGCTTGATATAGATAGGTAGTTTGTTCCAGAGTATGGGAAGTCTCTGGGACAGGAATCTATCCCTCCAGCATGTTCTGTTTATTGTGGTGACAAAGTTTAGGTACCTAGAGTGTGTGGCTTGGAGGGATTGGGATTTCTTTAAATGCAGCGTGTCCAACAGCTTTGGGTTGGACATAGCTTTGTATGTTAGGCAGAGATTGCCTCTGAGTAGGCGATATGTGATGGAGTAAAGCTGGAGTTTTTTGAGACGGTCTGCGTAGGACATCTGTTTGAGGCCAGTAATCCTCTTTGTGAGGTATTTCTGCGGCCTATCCAGTTGTTGTAGATGTCTTGTGAGGTACATGCCAAAAGGGACATTGTACTCTATAATGGGTCTAATGAGTGATGAGTAGAGGAGAACAATGACCTCTTTTTTCCTGGATGAGAAACCTTTTGTGATGAGGTGTGCCACATAGAAGGATTTCCTGACTACTGTGGCAATGTGATTATCAAAGAAGAGACTACTGTCCACCTGTGTCCCAAGGTCTCTTATCACACTTTCGGTGTTAAGTAGACTCCTGCCTATGTGGTAGTTGATGGGTAGAGAGTTTTTGCCAAAAGGGATGACAATGCACTTTTTGGCATTGAGCTAGAGGCCATGGCTTTGACACCAGGCATCTGTCTTAGTGAGGCCCTTTTGTAGGATGTCCACATCGTTAGGAGTTTTGATTATGGCTCCTAGTTTGCAGTCATCTGTGAACTTCATTAGCCAAAGACCTTCTGTGTTAGTCTGTACTTCACAGAAGTAGATAACAAACAGGAGAGGACCCAGGACTGAACCCTGTGGTACTCCACTTGTCACTGGTCTGAAGTTGGATTTGGAGTCTGCTACTTACACATTGTGGGTTCTGTCAGTGAGTCAGTTGGCAACTATCTTGTGACATAGGGATTTATACCTAGTTTAGGAAGTTTATCTATAATTCCAGAGTGGAGGATGGTATTGAAAGCCTTGGCGAGATCGAGATAGGCTGTGTGAACCACCTTACCCTCATCTACGTCTTTGATGACCGCTTCAAAGAAGTCTATCAGGTTTAGGAGACATGATCTGCCTTTTACAAACCCAAACTGGGTGGGGTCCAGAGTTTGGAGATTACCAATGTCATTGTTTATAAGTTCCATGATGATATGTTCCATAGCCTTGCAGACCAGGCTCATCAGGCTAATGGGTGGTAGTTCACAGGGTCCGTGGTGGCTCCCTCTTTGTGGAGTGGGATAACTGCCACTGTGCGCCATTCAGTGGGCACAAAGCCTGAGGTGAGGCTATGATTGAACATGGTACTTAGTTGGGGTGCCAGTTCATTCTGTAGTTCATGTAGAACGCAGCCTGGGATCTTGGCAGGTCCCATGGATGCTGTGTTCTTGGTTTTGGAGACTGTGCATTTTACCTGTGCAGCCGTGATTACAGGAACTTTGCATTCTTCTGGTATAGAGATGAGCCCTTTAGGGGATGAGAGGGGGGTAAAGTTAACACTGAACCTATCTGCCAGGATGTTGGCAATATCAGTTGGTTCTGTATATTTAGTGCCATTGTGCTGTAACTCAGAGCAGATCTGAGTGTTGCTATTGAGATTCTTGACATAGATGTAGAATACTTTGCGGTTGTCTTTAGAATCAGTGGTGATTTTGTTTTCGTAACTAGCTTTGGAGGATTTTATGAGATCTCAGCATCTTACTGAGGCTGACCAGGGAGTTCCTCCAGTCATGGGATTTTACTCTCTTTTGCAGCAGTTTCTTTCTTCTGTTGTAGAGTTTGTTTATGGCAGGGGACCACCAAATTTTCTTCCTTTTTTTGGAGGATAGCATCTTGGTTCTGTTAGGGATTGCATGATCCATGCACTCGTGTAAGTGCTTATAAAGTGCATTTGTGTAGGATTCAACAGTTGTACCTCTATTGTCCATCAGCATGGATGTCGTGAAGTTTGCCACTTCTGTCTTAAGAAGCGTGAAGTCGGCTTTGGCATTTGCTGTGAATATGGATTTGAAGTATAACACCAATGTTTGTTTCATAGAGTAATGTATTTTTTGAGACTGTAGATCTAGTTTTTTGATATTATTGTAAGTGAATGGTAGGTTTTACTGACTTACTCAGGTAGAGGTATGCAGAAATGCTGGTGTTTTTGTGAGATCTCACTTATTGGGCTGTGGGAGTTTGTTATTTTCCACACTGTTGTGCGATCTTGGAATTGTAATATATAATTAGCTGGTGGTGTGGGAATGGTCCCTGTGATTCATTAGCAAGCATGTAGGCGTTGCACAAAACCTACACAATTACAGAGTGTTAGAGTGATTTTCAGCAACATTCATTGAAGATTCATGCTGCTCAATACACTTACACATTTCCAAGCAAAGTTTGATAGTCGGCAGTGGTGTTGGTGGCCATGAAGCAAAGATAGCTGGCAATGGTGCTGGTGGCCATGAAGCAAAGATAGCCGGCAGTGGTGTTGGTGGCAATGAAGCAAAGATAGCCGGCAGTGGTGCTGGTGGCCATGAAACAAAGATAGCCAGCAGTGGTGCTGGTGGCCATGAAACAAAGATAGCCAGCAGTGGTGCTGGTGGCCATGAAGCAAAGCAGGGAAGAATGAGCACAACATGTAAACAAAACTGCTTACCTGTAGGCGAACCTATCATGTGTACAGCTTTTATGAAAGTTGTGGGAGACATTAAATGGGGAGAATGTACACAGAATACAATGTTAATAATGCAGTCATACATATGAGGGAGGGTAAATAGAGAAAATGTACTCAGTTAATGCAATCAAATATAATTATGTGAGAAAGAAAAATTTTAAGCAGAAATACATTCATATTGATGTAATAATAATTAATTTTGAAACAGGACATGCTAATAGTGGATACAAAAAAGACTCAGTGCAATATTGTAAAAAGGGGGAATTAATGTGATATAAATGTTGATAACATGTCGAATTGAGGTAGCACTTAGCAAGGACAGTAGACACATTAGGAAATATTTACATAGACTGCAGTTATTGAATCTGACATGTATATACAGGGAATGTATTTGTGATAACTTACAGAAGTGCTGTATTCTCCACTTCATTATGTATAAACAAGAAGAAACTAGCCATACAGCTGTTGGGTCATGCACATTAGAAAGGGACATGTTTACCAATTGTTGTCATTTGACAATCATAGACAAGGGGTATAACACCTTGACACATGTCAAACAAGCATGTGTTTTATATTCATGTGCATCTTAAACAGTAATATGACAACACTCAAAACAGACATGTGATAAATGCCAACACAGATCTGATGACATTGCAGTAGTTAAAGGTCCCCGCTCGTAAATGGAGCCCATCTTCTATGTGCTTGTACTGGGCATGATCAGAAGAAATTACAGCTAACACTGCCATAACAGCATGTAAACAGCAGATACACACAAGAAAGTGTCCTAATGCAGGCCCAATCACACTTTATGATGATCTTACATCATGCCATAACATAAGAAATGTTATGTAAATCCTCATGTCCTCTAAGTACAGTGTGAAGAAAGGAATTACAGTATTGCATAAATGTTTGGAGGAAGACATGCAATGTAGTGCATTCTTATTCAAAAATTAAGTAACGCCTGTGAACAGTCAATGACATGAGCAACATTTGCATCTTCCTAGACTCAAACACATGCCAGGACAGATATCAGAAAGATGCATACCAACCTGCAGCCACAGAATTAGGCATATGATGTGTGTGTAATGATGAACACACTTGATGGGTATACGGCACTTCACTATTGTAATGGGTATGAATCCCTGACCTTGGAGGAGGATGCCTTAAAAATCAGCCCTGCACCCCCCACACCCCCCGGCTACTTAAATATACCAACTCCAAGACCGCACTTTAGTAAAGTGAGATCGCCATAGGGAATATTTCCCTATACTTCACTGTAGTGCAGTCTCGGAGTTGGTATATTTAAGTAGCGGGGAGTGTGGAGGGTGCAGCCCCCCATGTGGTAGGTGCAGGGGGGCCTGCCCCTCAGCTTACAGCATTCAGGTAACTTTCTTTTCTTTTTTCTTTTTTTTTTTTATTATATGTTGGAAGTTTTAAAACTTTGGTCATATAAGTTTGATTATATAACGTTCATAGGTTCATAGGTTAGTACTAAGCTAACTGCCCTTGCAAGTCATTTTAAGCCTAGCCAATTATCCCTTGTGAGACTCAAACCCTGCACCTTGTGTTTGTAAGGCAAACACCTTAACCATTAGGCCACCCTCCCAACCCTTTTAGTACTAGGCTAACTGCCCATGTGAGCCATTTTAAGCCTAGTCAATTATCCCTTGTGAGACTTAACCCCTACACCTTGTGTTTGTAAGGCACGTTAACCATTATGCCACCCACCCAACTGAAGTTTTGAAACTTCGAACATATAATATAGACCCAAATTCATTACATCATAATGATTGTATTGCAAACAATTTCTATGAGATAAAAGGGATGAGACGGGTTTCTCCCACTATAAATGTACACATAGCAGTTGTGAATGTCATTCATGTATAACAGTATTAGGACACACAATGCTTACCATCAGTCAATGTGGGTTTTGAACATCTGACTATGTGATGATAGAAGATACATGATATTGTGAAGAATAAACAGCTCACTGTACAAGTGTTGCTAAAACTATAAGATATATGGTTCTTCGAAGCTGTGCCATCATGTTATTGCTGCAAAGCATACGTGCGCTTGCAATTTCTTTAAAGATTGTTGCTATATGTCTATTTCTCACAAAACATTCCTGCTGCTATGTATACCCAAACATACATGATGAATAATGCAGTCATCACTGTGACTGGAGAGTAGCAATCATGTAAAAGGTTAGGATAATCACAGATTCAAACACATGCCTTACTAAGGCAACAGTATACAGAGCATTGTCTCATGTCCTCATGCTACAGAAAAAGCCTTAGTAGTTCTCATGGGAAAGCGAGATGTCATCCAATAGCATCTTTATTATCCAACACAGCATTTCTGTGTGCAAAAATGAGCATACATTGTTGTAATGTGAATCCCCAGCGTTACATATATGCAGTAGATAACTGGGTACCAACATTGTTACATGTGTTCACATTCATAGTTATATTGACAAAAGTGAGTCTAAGGTGTGATGGCTGGACTTGAACTGACCATCTAAGATTACAAGGTACAGAACACTTTCTGAATCACACGTGCCACATGAAATGTTCTTTTAAAACTGGGACAGTGTACATTTGGAAGGATGACATCACCATTCTTTAATACGCTGATGTTCTTTTATAAAGGTATGAAGGGAGTTGAAGTGCACAATAACAGTACACAGCTATATGCATTAGAAGATTCTCTTAACCACACAACAGACAAACACGCACTCACAGTAGTTAATAAAGTGGTAGATTCAAACCTCCTCCCACTTTACTTACTCACTCTAAACAGCACAGTATCAGCAGCCAGTACCACAGAATAAGTCATCCTACAACACTGATGTAGTTCATTTTTGGTAGCATGATATTATACAAATATAAAGGTTAGCCCTCTGCTAGTGAAAATACATCTCCTAAGTGGAAGCTTCCATAAGAGGTGTTGTCATGGACACAACTGTACATAAAAAAGTATATACAGTCACATTAGTTAACCAGTTTTAGATTCAGTCCAGCTATGTATCTAATTGCATGCTCTGTAGAACACAGAATTAATCACAAGCACCACAGGAGAAGTTTGACTTCTAAGTGCAGAGTCTGCACTTTTGATATGATGACCTCATCAGTGTGATGCAGACAAGATGTTTGAGGTAAAACTGGGATAAGGGGATGGGTTCATCCTCTCCCATGTTAAAAACTTACCCTCACTGGAAGCTGATACAGTACGTCTGTTTAGGAAGCAAGTCATACCTCACATTGAAGCCAACCACACAAATTCACTACTGTGGGATTTAATACTCCTGCCTACCTCATTATACACTGTATAGATCACAGTATTATCTGTAAGCACTACTGGAGAAGTTTGATTCTGAAATGTAGATACTGCACTTTTGATAGAATGCAGAGAATATGACTGTGGTAAAAGTGGAATAAAGTGTAGAAGGAGCTGTGCCCAAAGTTAAATTCTTCTCCAGAGTGGAAGTGAAAACAGCACATCTGTTGCTGATGCTTTACTTATCGATCACTAGAACTGCAAACATGCACTCACAAGTTGATTACTGTGAGAATCGAATCTCCTGCTTATCTAGATATAGAATCTTGTAGAACACATTTATTAGCTGCAACTGCACAGGAGAAATGTGAGTTTTATGGTGAGAGACTGCACCTATGAAAGGATGACCTCATTAGTGTATTGCAGAGAACATGTTTGTGGCAAATGTGGGATACAGGGATGGGGACTCCCCTCCCAGGTTACATTTTTCTATCACTGGAAGCTGATACAGCACATCTGTTCAGGAAGCTATATGTACCTGATGTTGAAGACACACACATAACTTTACCACTGCAAGAGGTGAACCTCTTAAATATCTAGTTATACAACCTAGAAAACATGGTATTAGCCAGAAGTGTCACAGGAGAAGTCTGAATCTTGATGAGACAGAGTGCACTTTGACAGGATGACTTCATTATTGTGCTGCAGACAGGATGTTTTTGTTAAAAGTGGGATAAAGTACAGAGGGAGCTGTGTCTAAAGTTAAATTCTCTTGAGTGGAAGTTGACACAGCACATATGTGATTGAGGTGTTACTTACCTGTTACTAGAAACACACACAGGTTTACCACTGTGAGAACTGAACTACCTACCTATCAAGTTATGAAATCTAGAGAACACAGTATGAATCACAAGTGTTGCAGGAGGAATCTAACCTTAATGATGTCAAAATGCACATTTGTAAGCAGTAAAACATCACTGTTTGGAGCATCAGCTACTGTGCATCACAGGTTTAGGGATAAATGCATGTGTCTGGACAGGCCAGTGTAACAACACTGTGCTTGTCCCATATAATGGCATAATTCTCTGCTAAGAATTATATACTGCCATTCATGTACATTACATTATTGTGACACACATGAACTAGTTTCACCGTATGAAGTGTCGGTAACAATCACAATTGTAAAACAGTGGCTTTTTAAGCAAGCATTTGTAACAGTTCAGCCTGGGATGATTGCATGCAAATAGCACCAATTATTGTGTCATTGTCAGTTGGCTTGTGTCATGCTTGCACAATGTACATTGACAATGCAAACAGACACTCCCTAAATATGACAGTGCAGTTCTGAGTAACAGTGATGGATTATGTGTGAAAGTTTATACACCATAGTAAAACACCTGCCAGGTGTAACCATTAGAGTGCAGATATACATTAACAGGTTGACTTAATTGAGTCAGTATTACTCTGAAAACTAGATACCTTGGCTTCAAAATTCCATAAAGACATACAGAAGTTGTGCACCCTACTCCAATAATTCTTTGCTGTAAATAATTTTTTAACTCTCTCCATGAAGCACATCTCTGGTAAGCTAATTTGTGCAGTTGATGTCAAAGCAGTAGCACGTACATAGTCATAGCCTGAGGTGTTGAACTTAAAATGGGAATTAGCAGTAGTTTGTGGTGCTTCATGCTGACCTTCTCACAAATAAGCAGTATACACATACAACCATGTCTTATGGTCATTTCGGGTGTCATAATTTACACATTTGTCATGAAATTTGCAGTTATTCGATCCTTATATGTATGAGGCAGGTGTTTATGAAACACACGAAGGACCAATCATTTTATTGCTGATGGAAATATGGCTCATGGAAACCATTTTGAATCAGGGATGTTTATTTGATGACACAGAAGAAGTGGGAAGAGGTGGACAGTTAGAGATGGGAATGCACATACACTCATATTAAGACATTAGTTTATGGTTAATTTCTGCACACATTTGTGTTATGTTATTCTTTGTTTTATTATCATAATGTACAATACAGTATTCCTAATAATGAGCAAGGACATTGATACAACACCAGGATAATGTGTTGATAAGAACATGTGTAGCCAACAGTTACACCCACAGGAGTCATATAAAACATTCAAAAACACTCCGGCATACATCTGGATTTGAACTTTGACAGTATTCCAAAAAAAAAAAAAAAAATATATATATATATATATATATATATATATATATATATATATATATACATGAGTAATGTCTAACTACACTGCATAAGAACCCCTATTTCACAAAGTTCAAATGTGACAACAGATTGAAGCAAAGAAGAATGTGTGTAATACTCATCATTGCCCTCATGACAATTGTAAAATCACATAATGTGTACATTACATCCATTAGCCTGATAAATATGAAAAAGTAAAAAGTGATGATACAGAAGTGAGAACACATACAGACATGGAGACAGTGATAGAGACACACAAAGACTGTAAGAATATTTCTGAGTAATTTTTAACATGCTTGGATTGGGTTAATGTTATGCTTTTCTTGATAAGTAATCTGTCATGCTATGTACAATTGAGTGTTTCCAATATGGCGGTAGCAGGGATCAGACAGTAACACCATGAGTGAGACATAAGTAGGATAAAGGTGGGTTAGTAAGATGTGTAGACAACACTTATAGACATAATAGTAATATAATTAAAACATTAAATATGACTTCCACATATTTCCGGATTCAAACCCTTGAAACTATGCCAAAATAATTTCACATGCATGTGAATTATGTCACCACACCAGACAGGCAATGTTTCTTCACACCCTTAATTTTACTGATTTGATGGGACAGTCACAAAGCAATGATGCAAGGAAGAATGTAGCCATCAGGCTTCATCACAGTAATGAAATTGTTAACATTACATAAGGTGTACATTACAACAAACAGCATAACAAATGATACAATACAGAACAGAAATGTGGTATGTTAAGATGTTACGTGTCATGATTTACACATTTGTCATGAAGCCAGGAATATTTGGGCAGCATGCTTTCCAACAATCTTTGCAAATGGAACATCACGTGGTGTTCATTCATTTTGGTCAAAATAAGATTAGCCTGACTGTGCATGGTGGCTCCAAACAGTATGTAAACACAAATATGTAGGCAACAGCTACACATAAAATAGTGTACCAAAACCAGTCAGTAACATTTTGCTAATGTCTGGATTAGAAACTTTGAAAGAAAGGTAAGATCAGTCTATATATTTCAATATTACCTCATCACACTACAACAGCAATCCTACTTCACTTGCTTTAAATCACACAGTTGAAGGGACAGTGAAACATTAATAAAGCAAAAGGGGTGCAGAAAGAGAGAGAGAGAGAGAGAGAGAGAGATGAATAGCAACAGTATTGTTTATGGTACATTCAGGGTCATCTTTATGGTGTGTTAATCTTTCATTTTTACTCACTATTACTGTGTTATGTTCTGTACAATAAAATGCTTGCTATAGGGAGTAAAACGGGATAGGAGATACAACCAACATTAAGACATAAGCATGATAAAGTGTCCTTGTTAGGGATGGAATGTTTTTGCAAATGCTTTTTTTGCTGCACTATTCAAATAGTATGCCTTTACACTACATTCACATAATGTAGCAGATTTAAGCACGTTTGCACAATGCTAACTGGACTAATGTGGCCAAAATTAAAATGTTTTTCCATAGGAAGTTAAATGCCATTCATCACTCAGCATTGGTGCATAATGCCAATAACAACACCAATTCTGAGGACAAAAATTGAATGTTTTTTAATGGGCCATTTCTGTCCACCTGCATTGTGTGTGATTTTTATTTTGTGACCAGATTAAACATGTGAAAAAGTGGTTGATAGGTCAGTGATGAAAATGGGTCTTGCAAGCAGAAGACAGGACAGGGGAATGAATACAGGTGTTTGCAGGAGGATGGTGGAAGAGCACCATAGCTATCCATTTTTCCCAACATAAATGTAGTATTGTACAACAATTTCACAGCTTTGAAGAGTCACCGCAGCAGGTATGGGTGACAACAACAAAATAAAGTTGTATGGCCAATAGGACCAAATCAAGTGTTTAAAGATGAAACATGGGCAAAGTGGGAAGCTATGTATGGGACATATTTTTTTTTCTAGGAGAGATGGTCTGTGGCTGACAAAGTTTGCTGATGGCTGCAAACTTAGAGCAGTCATAGAATCTCCATATGATGTAAAAATCCTACAAGCGGGTCTTACACAAACAAATGACTGCTGCCAAAGTCATGTCTTTAAACTCAATGCAAAAAAAAAAGTATTATCATCCTTTTCGGTAAGTGCGATGTTCCTGCTGACTGCCACATCTATAACAATACCCTAAGTATGCACTCAGCGGTGAGAGACCTGGACATGCAGGTTGACAGCAATCTTACTTTTGATCACCATTTCTCCACAGTGGTAAGAAGGGCATTATATATTGCTCATCTCATAAGGAAGGGCACTGCATCCAGAAAAAAAGAAGTTATAACCTCTCAGGCCAATAATTGAGTACAGTGCCCTTTTTGGTATGTACCTTTCCAAGCACCTGCAGCAATTGCAGAGACCACAAAGGTTCCTCACAAGGAAAATTCAAGATCTTCAGCATCTGTCCTATGTGGATCATCTAAAATCAGTCACTTTATTCTGTTTCATACAGACTACTCAGAGGTGATCTAGGCCTTGCATATAAGGCAATCTTTGACCCTGCTTTATTGGAAATGCTGCATATCTGCAAGTCAAATGGCACACGGGTTACTCACTCTAATGACCTTAACCTGGTATGTGATATTAATAGAACCTGCTGGAGGGAGAGATTTGTCTCCCAGAGGTTACAATACCTTTGGAACGGACTTCCACTTCATGTCAAACAGAGCACCTCATTGGCCCTCTTCAAACACAATCTGGATGACTGGATGGGTAACCATAAATTCACACCAGGGGATCTACCTGTGTCCCTCTTGGACAGGGGCTATAGGTGGTGATCATGGAAATAAGGGTAGAACTTGGCTAGGCTTGTAAGGACCCTAGGGCCATTAGCCTAGTAACTTCCTATGATCCTATGCCTGTTTATGATTTTCTTTTTAATTTCTGGAGAGAGCGGAATGTTGGGGAAGGTGTCCAGCAATGAGAGGGTCAATTAGGTAGGTAATGTTAGGTAGCAGGCGCAGACATACAGAACATACAAGACAGACAGGTATGGTGATGGACACAAAGGGCTGGATACACCATAACTGGGGATAGGTAGAGGACATCAGAGGCACAGCTACATCCAGGGTGAGAAAAGTGAGAATCTAGTCCTCACCCTCAGAACTGTCATCACTGTCTCCTGTGTCAGTTGTTTGGGTCAGTGGTGGATGTGGCATTGTTTTGGCAATATGGCACAAAACATTTCAACTCTGCAAATTCATGCACAGACACCCCTCTGCATAATGCCCTCTACCAGCCCTGTCACCTTCTGAAGGGTGGCAAAATCACCACCTCCACTACTACTACTACTGCTCCTGGAGGATACCACTGCACCAGCAGCTGGGACAGAGCTATCTGACACACGTGGAGCTTGTTAAGCAAGAGCTGTGGGAGTAGTGCTGACAGGTTGTGCCCTACATGTGCTGGATGTCTGTGCTGTCTGTGCAGGTGCCACCACAGCCACCTGTGGAGGTATGGTGAGCCTAACCCCCATGATCAGTATACCTCTCTGTGCTGCTCGTCATTTAGTTTTCAGCAGCAATGGATTTAAATATATGAAAGTCAATGTCAAGGTAAATTTTATTGTCGTTTAGAACTACACACATGTAGCCTAGATGAAATTTCGTGCATCAGCTCAATTTTTGAGATTACAAAGGAAAGTGAAACAACACATACAAGTAGTGGAATAAACATAACTCACAAATACAATACTACTCCCAGTACACAGAAGAAAAAGCAGTGACATTTACCAACACTCACATATGAAATTAATATATATATACATATATATATATATATATATATATATATATATATATATATATATATATTTAATAAAAAAATATGGGTATGGGAAACAAAATGAGAGAATTAGATTGGTGACATGCCACATTATGATATTATTTCAATACATAAACCAATATGAAAAATATATAACTACACTATGGCCACATCCAGATATGATGGGAAGCCATTAATGTGTCATAAAATCAATCAACCACAATGGTATGACACGACAAATAGTATCATGTATTTCACTGTGCCATATTAGATATATGCTTTCAAAGGTAATAACTGCAATTGCCAAAATGTAATTGTTAATGACATGTAGTATTGCAGTTAATATATTATAAATTCCTGGGAAAAACTACTCATGACATCAAAGTTTACAATATATTGTATGCATCATGATGAAAAGTTGTGAGATATGGATAATTTCTCCAGCATATATGACACATATGTTCACATTACTCATGTTACTGCTTTTGTGTTAGAACACTTTACAAAATGTCATATGTCACAGCATCCATAGCACATATTGTTATTACTAGTGAAAAGAGGTGAGTTTACAAAAACACCTTTGTACCATACATACACATGGACTACAGGCAAGATTTTTATCATGTATCACAGACTTTAGCCTGCTCATTTCATATACAGCATTGGGTGTCAATATTTATTCTGAATCCAGCCATAAAATAAATGATGTAAACCAGATTTTAACCCTACTTTACCTGTATTTTTTTCACTAAACTTACCTCATATACACCTTGTGTCACAGAGATAGTTACCTGACAGGTGGCATTTATTCATTTAGTACTATTCAAAGTGCTGATGGATGTGCACTGGTCCAAAGGCTGTTTTCACTTCAGAAGGTAGCCCAAATTAAAATTTTCACTGTTTTTTCTTAGGAAATGAACTGTAGTTCACTGCTATAGACTGCTGCCAGTCAAGAGAGTGTAATACCAAAAGGCACACAAATGCTGAAGAGAAAAAAGAAAAAAAATCACAGAAATAGAGGAAACATTATGAAACAAGTAATTAAAACTTGCAAGTCTGATATCTCCTCAACTTTGTTGTCTTGCAACATGAACATATGTTCTTTAAATATTGTTATGGTCATACAAACAGCACACTCTCTGGATCTGCACCCAGGACAACAGGGCATTCCCAACACACACTCTTGAGATTATTATCAGTATGTCATCTATACCTATGCATATACTGTGAAGAAAAAAAAATGAAGTCACATATACTCAAGATGTGACAGTATCAACTGATATCTATTACAGGTGCAACAGAACCAAATTCTGAATTTTGTGCTGTGTAATTTACAGTTAGATGTGTTGATAATTGTGATATTGGAAATGGTTAAGCTAAGCTTTCCTTACTCAATATAAAATAAAATGTAGAACACTGCAGCTCTTTTCCTCACTTTATTTTGTGAGCATCATCACTTTATATATGCTTCTCTGACAAAACTACGTGATTTGCCTTGCGGTTGATATATGTTTAATGAGTAATGAACTTCATTAGAATTGTAGACACAGTATACTCAGGGACACAAGCTGTGGTCATAAATAATTCATACGAATGTTATAAATGTTGCTCTCCTAATCAACATACTCATAACATTTCTTGCAAGTCTCTTCTCCCTAATAGACCATTAGTAAGTGTACATCAAAGAGGACTGACTGTGAAACTCTGATTGCTCCTATAGTTTGAGTAGTCATTCAGACATGCAAACCCTTAGCAGTAACCCTTTTCAATGCTCATCCTTGCACTCTTGGGGCATGTAAACTCAATCATGTAGGTTCTTACACCATGTTGACCCTCCCTGCTGTTATTATAGATTGTGGAATTCATGAATGCTAATGACATCAAACCTCATTTGTATCCTCACAGTGCTGAGAGTGCTGGATCTGCACTAGATAAAAGTAATTGTGTAGGTAAAGAACTTGTATCATAATAGGGGAGACTGTATGGATACAGAGATATTTGCTGTGAAAATTTGTTGTTGCTTTAACAACTGACTTACTGTAAATGTAAATTGCTGTTTTTTTTACAGTTTGATGCATGTTAACCCTACTTATGGATTGCATTTCACAATCCATCTGTTGGTTTACTGTTTGCATTATTCTTAGCAGTTTTTGGCATAGCCATTTATATCAGTTATTTCTTGACCCTTAAGAATTTTTCCAAATAATGCTGACATTTCATGGGATGTTTAATGTGGGAAGCTGACCACTTACTGCAGAAGACTGTTATATTACTTATTAGCAGGGTCATGGGTTTTTGCATTATTAGCACAGAAAATACTGTTACGTCTGTGATATATACCTGGCTGCCCTCTTGGAAGGTGGATATCACACAAAATGATTATCCATTTTTCCTTGACAGGTGTACATTGTTTTTGTTAATGCTGCAGTGTACTATGGAGTTACAGAAATGTTTTCTGCTTACCAATTTTTTTATCAATTTCATTCTTTGTTTGGTAGTTGTAGGGAGGAGGATCTGTATTATGCTGTGTATACTCATACAGAGCCTTACTTTTTCATGGACTGTGTATGATGAAGGGACACATTCACAGATTTTTTTTTTGGGGGGGGGGTTAACAATCAACTTTGTTTTAATTATGTATTTTGTTTTCCTTTTATGTTTCCTGTCATACAGGGATATGGCACACAAGATATCTGCATGCCATAAACTGCCATTTATTAGCACAGAGAATGATGCGATCATTCAGGCACTATGTCACCATGGATCATTCCTCTAAGAGAGAAGCAGAGATGACAGGTCCCCCATTGACCATATTTGGGAGCAGGTGGTCAGTGATGTAAATGAGTTTTGAGGCCATGGCTGTATATAGTCCAGAATAAGACATAAGGCCAGTGATATGTTCACAGCATCCAGAAAGCAGGCAGCTGCAATTGCCAGTGCATGCATGACTATAGGTGGTCCTTTTATGTTCCCTTTCATTTCCATATTTAAAGTATATCCTATAGCATCTAATCCAAAAGACTGCATTATTTTATTGCTTTGTAATACTTTAATTGCACTGTAGTTAATCTTTTTCTAATACTTCCTATTTATTCCATCTCTTCACTTCACTTATTTATTCGTTTCCTTTATTTTTCTCTTGAAACATATTTCATTCAATATTAAAGGTGTAACTACCTCACCTTACCTTTAAATGCGCTATTTCTTTATAATATAGCTTACTCTACCTTTGTTAATTTCATAACTTTCACTATTTTCTTATGTATTCCATCTATTCCGTTAATTGATCAAGTTAACCTATCAACAGTTCATATCATTCCTTTCCGCTCCTTTCTTAATTCACTCTTTTTCACCTTCCATATGTATTTCCCTATATTTTCCTTAAATACCATCCATCATTTAGTTCTTGTGCTGAATTCAGAAAATGTACCGCAAAGTATAAGCCTTGTATACACCTTGTCGTAACAATTTCTGATTTACAGACAGCCGTATCATGGTGCTGCACCAAGAAGAGGTGCGGCTCTGTGGTGGGCTGTCTTTGTGGCCTCCTGCAAATGTTAATAAGGCAATCCAGGAGGGTGGCCAATGCTAATTAGCCATGTGCTTTCCATGCCTGTGGTAAGACATTTACCCTGTCCAGCGATTCAGAGACTCATTCTCCTGGATGAGTTACATTGGTCATCCGAGTTAATGAACACAAGTTCTTGGTTATGTTCATTATCATGGCCAAGAACTTGTGTTTACGCAGTAGTGCTGGAAGTAAGTGTTAGGGAGTTTAGCAGACTGCTATTATTGGGAGGACCATTTTTACTTGACAGGTATACATTATTTTTTAATGCTACAATGTACTGTGGAGTTACAGAAATGTTTGCCATCTTATCAAATTAGTTTTATCAATTTCTTTCTTTATACAGTTGTAGTGGAGGAGGATCTGTATTAAGTTGTGTGTACTCATATGTAGCCTTACTTTTTCATGTACTTTGTGTATAATGAATGAATATATTCGTACATTTTTTGAGGGGTTAACAATCAATTTTTTTTGCATTATATATTTTTCCTTTTATGTTTTATTTCATACAGGGCTATGGCACACAAAATATCTGCACCCCATAATGTGCCATTAACATGACCAAGAAGTTTTGTTCACCCAGTAGTGTTAGAAGTGAGTGCTAGTTTAGCCAAATGCTATTATTGGGGTGGGAGGAGCATGTTTGAATGTATGTAGTGGTATGAGTGGTGTAAGGTCTGTGTGTGTGTGTGTGTGTGTGTGTGTGTGTGTGTGTGTGTGTGTGCATGTGTGCGTGTGCATGTGTTCATGTGTGTGTGTGTATGTTTAGATGAACAGGTGAATGTGTGTGTGTGTGTGTGTGTGTGTGTGTGTGTGTGTGTGTGTGTGTGTGTGTGTGTGTGTGTGTGTGTGTGTGTGTGTGTGTGTGCGTTTGTGTTTGTGGGGCGGTGTTTAGATGAACGGGTGAATGTGTGTGTATGTGTGTGTGTGTGTGTGTGTGTGTGTGTGTGTGTGTGTGTGTGTGTGTGTGTGTGTGTGTGTGTGTGTGTCTGTGTGGGTTGTCATAACTCCACACTCTCTACATTAATGAGCAAATCCTACAACTTTGGAAGGGGACACTATATACAAGGAATAACTTTTTACACAGGACCTTATAGACTATTTCATAGAAAATTTTGCAGCATACAACATGGGACAGTGGGAACATTAGACACCAAGAATAATTCTTTATATCGTGCCTTAAAGTTACTTAAAATTAACAGAAAATACACTGCAGCATGAAAAATATGGGGCAGGGACAGGGGTGGGGGAGACTAGCCACTAGGAATACTGTATATAGCATATGCCATAAAGGGAAATGTAAAAGATTCAATCCATGCATCACCAGCTGTCATACACAGTGTGCTCCTCTGCAGCACCACAGATACTTCTAAAACATTACCTAAGTTTTTAAAAAAAGTAAAGTAAATGGGTGTGAAAATTTTCAAACCCTGCACCCTTGACACAAAAAATAGTTTGTCAAACAGGGGTCTTATCCGACTACAATAAATTCTCAGTTAGTATAGAAGTTTTTCATTTAACATAATATGAAGTATGAAAGCTTAATACTAAACATTTCTCACTCACTGATTGCAACAATCCATGAGCTATGAGGCACAGGGCACATATACAAGGCAACATCTAGCATTGTCTGCAAAATGAAAGCCAGTTGAGAGGCATGGGGGTGTATATGTGTGGGGGGAAGCTTTGGGATAAAGCTGGGTGGAACAATAGATGGCAACAGGGAGAATTTTTAAAGTATTACTTGGACTCGTGTAAAATGTTAATACAGCAACTAGTCAAGCATCACAATTTACATTCTGAACAGTAAGAAGAATGAACCTCTAAAATCTGGAACTACTGACTCACTGTAAGAATCTGTGATGTACGAGAAGCAGGGAAAATTAACAGGATACATCAGGGATGTCCTGTGAACATAGGGACATGTAACAGGTATGTTGGTGTGTCATTGTATGTGTCTACTTCAAATGATCGATGTTTCAGAACATCGGGCATCAGATTATCGAAGACCAGATGACTGAAGTTCTGAAACATCGAACATCAAAAAAAAAAAAAGAAAAGAAAAAGAAATAAACATCTGTTTATATTTTTGCAGGGAGGCAAGCCCCCCCCCCCCCTGCACCTCCCACACATCCTGTTACTTAAATATACCAACTCCAAGATTGCACTACAGTGCAGATAACTGTAAATTTCCCATTTTGCTCTGTATGGTGGTCTCCATTCAGAATGTTCAAAGTTTCAGAACATCTGGTCTTCGATGATCTGATGATCGATGTTCTGAAACTTCAATCATTTGAAGTAGACCCATGTATATATGCGTGTGAGACAGTGAATGAGAGGGGCAGACTTTGCCAATGCGATATATGATTACTGTAGGAAAGTGTAGATATACACTCACAGTAGTCAAAGACAGTTCACAGACATGTAAATTAGTCAATAATCAGGTCTTTCATCATTATGACTAACATGCGTGTAAATCACATTTTCCCACATCATGAAAACAGTCGCTTTTGTCCGCAGCACTTGCTGACAGTGATGGGGCTGTTTTTGAATCACTGGGCAGGTTTATATTATCTTTCCAAATTTGCTTTCTTTCTCCTTTAGTTCTTAACAAAATGTTACTTTGCCCTGATTGCTTTTTTCATCTTTTTCCTTCTTTTATCATTTCTCCAACTTCTCTGAAGGTAGCTAAAGGAACAAAACTGTTAGTATAGTGTCTTACCTTTCTTCTTCAGTCTGTCCCTTTTAAACTTTTTGGAATTAAAAATGATAGTTCTGCCCTGAAGTTACCTCTTACATACTCACTATCTCTTCCTAAGTTTAGCGTCAGAATGTCATTAATATTTCATCTTTTTTAACATTTTGTGATATTTTCACCTCTTTCTTCATCAAATTGAAGTTAACATTACAAGTTATTATTATATCTATGCTTTATATTGCATATTGTTTTATCTTAAATAATTCTAACCTCTCTCTATGATGCTTGCGCATGTACAAACAGCTGTCAGCCTTTCTGGCTTTTTCTTTAGCCTTAAATCAGTTATCATCCTCCTCCAAGCTTCAACCATTATAACATCTAAAACCTTAGCATCTTTATTTTTACAATTATTGCTATTCCCAGAGATTCTTCTTATTCAAAAGACCATAAAATTTAATTCACCAAAGCTTCCGGAATTGTTATTGTTTCTGACTTGAATATTTGATATTCAAAATAGATATAATATCTATTTCCTGTTTATACCATTGCAGTACTTCTGATTTTCATCTCTTTCTCTCTCTGTTTGCCTCACTCTCTATATCTCTCTTTTTATTCTATTTATGTTACCATATATCAATGAAATATTAACCCTTTCCTTCACTTTTGGTTCTTTAGTTGTTTAACCCTTTCCTTTCCACTTTTTTCTAATAAAATGTCCTCCAAACCTTCAGTCATATACTCATAACTCCATTCCTACCATTTGTTAGACTTTGGGCCTTCAAATTTAATATTTGTTGTCACAATTATTATTCTTGTTTCATTCATCCTTAATTATACTGTTCCATTCAACATGATTTTATTGTTTGCATCTTTATTACTTATTTTCACATTTTTATATCACTAACTAGATCATTAATATTGCATTCCTTTAACATTTCAGTATTCTCATCATCTTCTTCTTCATCTTCCTCACTATTCCCATTTTTATCACCATACCATATGCAATAAAACCATAAATGTTCTTTTTGGTTGTGTTTCTTGCAGATCATTTTACATTATTCTTAATCGTATGGCTCTTCTCTATACATTGCATTCAACATATCTTAGTACAACATTGGTTAAATTAGTAGTCCCAACATAAAAAAGCAAGCCATAAGATGCCCCTTTATTTCAAACAGTACCTCTCTTTCCATTTATAATCACCACTCTTGGCAAATATTGAAGTTCTTAGGCCTTAGTTTGCAATGCAACTTGCATTTCTCACATCCTGGATGCTGAATGTCATATCAGCATGTTGGACTCATGGAAGTTAAATGAGTATGCTCTACTTTTTTTGTTTCAGTTACAACTTTTTTTTCATAATATGAAGTTTAATAGTTATCAAAATATGTATAATATGCTTCCTTATCACCTGGAAGTGAATTTGTTTGCATTTAGTCACATTAATAAAGACATACCCTGACTTTCATGAACAATCATGTAAGCTTCACCCGAAGCCTACATGTTGTTTATATGTAACTTAGATGAGCAGCTGTGCTAATCACATATGCACATTGCTCTTCACATTTACACAAATACAAGCACATTTTCATGGCCACCAGTAACAGTTTTGGGGGCCAGAAAAATGTATTGAGCATCACGGACACACAGTTAACAAACAAGCTTGCCTATGCATACACCTGTTAAGCATGATTGCACAGACAGCATGAAGAGCTACACAGGGCAAATAATGCAAGCTGTACCATGCAGGGAAAGTATACTGAGTGCAATGTGCATGTAAATGAAACATATGAGTACAGAAATACATAAGGCAGGAGGGTAAACAGCAAGGTCAAATATGATAGATGAGTTACCAGGCAGGGAAAGTGTACTGTGGACAATGTGCACATAAATCAATGAAATGTAGAGGGGAGAAAAAGAGGAAAAATGTTCAAATTGTACTAAGATAATGGCTTTAAAGATGTTTTTGTCACAAATACAATTTTGTAATAATAGAATTGTGCAATACATATGTCATAATAATTAATGGTGGTCACACTTTCTGAGCAAATATAGATAAATACAAGCATACAGGATATTATAGAATGTCACAGTTACACAAATTAACATTGTAACAGAGCTCATTACATGACGTATAAATGTCATTAACATGCTGAGCTGAGATGACAGCAAGGACAGTACATACAGTATGGGATATTTGCATAGCGTGCATTTTGTCAATATAACAAGTTAGAAAATAGAAATGGCTCAGAAGCCACAATATCCTTTTGTAAGAATATAACCCACCCCATCAAAGTTACCAATGAGCTGTGTATTAAGTGTGTACACCACAGAAATAAGCATAGCACAAGTATGAGAATGATCACCCATGAAGGAAATTATGCACTTCAGTATTCAAATGGTTATGTATCCTATATGTAGGTGTGTGTGGTGTTACAAATTTGGGAGCAAAATGTAACATATGTAAAACCCTTGCACAAGCTACTTCTGCCTGACACAGTTATTGTGCAGGCAGATAAGAACAGATGCAAACACCACACTATGATGCTATGTATTCCCCAGAGTTGTGTATTGCAGGGATCCACCACAGTAAGTAGAAATGGATATTATCACAAACTGAAATGAATGTGTGAATTAAGAAAGGATCTCTGATAATGAATGTTATATCAGCATTTCAGACTGATGGCAATTAACTGAATATGCTTATGCGCACACAGTTGTGATCAGTCCTATATCAATGCTCCGTGGTCAAGGAAGGTTTCTTTGTATGTCTGTACACATACCAATCAAGAACTGGAGCATATTCGGGTACACCACAGTACACCATGTATGTGCCACAGTAGCACACTCACCATGATGTTGACAGAACAAATGTCTACTGCCATGAAATCCAAAGCTACATTCACGTGTTTGTGCAACATAACAAGGGATAAGATGGATGTGATGTGATGTAATGTTGTTGTGTGACTTCAGTATGTTCACACAAAATGAATCCATATGTTAGAATAAAACATCAATCTATGCAACTACTCCAACTAACAATAGGGCTATTAATCATATGTGCCAGAGTAGAACTGTTATCACCGCTGTTGAACTCCACATATGTGAAGTCATTCAATCACCTATACTTTATTTACCCATAATTTTTATCTGCTAAATTGCATGGGTGAGGCTTCTACCACTCTATATGTATATGTATACCTTATAATTGGGGGGTGTCTCTCCTGCAGAGCAGTTAAAGACTGAAATGCTTACAGTCACTCAATGCTATTTTGAAACACTTGCCTAGGCATTAAGAAAATCATCAACATAGTGGGATCAATGAATGTGTCATGGTATAAGTGCATTGCCAATTGTCATATGTGTGGTTGTGTGAAAGCATTACATCATATGTATAGCCAAGGAATATGTGCCCCTGTAATTATTTAGAAAGAATCTTGCTGTATGTCAAACAACATCATCTGATGTTACGAATGCCTAAACACACCTCTGCTGTTGTCACTGTGATGGAACATCAATTCTGTACAATGTGGATATAATCCTGTATTGGATATTTGGAAGGTTTGGAGACAAAGCCAGAGAGGCAAGATTATGTTGGTTTGGACATGTGCTGAGGAGGGATGCAGAGTATATTGGGAAAAAGATGCTAAGGATGAAGCTGCCAGGTAACAGGAAAAGAGGGAGGCCTAAGATAAGGTTTATGGATGTGGTGAGATAGGATATGCAGGTGGTTGGTGTGACACAGCAAGATGCAGAGGACAGGAAGAAATGGAAACAGTTGATCTGCTGTGGAGATCCCTAATGGGAGCAGCTGAAAGAAGAAGACTGGAACACATGCCTTACTTAGGCAACAAAATACCTTACATCATTTGATGTCCTCAGTCCTGACAAGATATATCACTACAACTATTATGGAATGGAAATCTATTCACATGACAGCATCAGACTTCAATACAGCCTTTCTAAAGGAAATGTCGAATAACTTCTTACAAGAGGAAATGGCAGGTATACATGAACACAACACATGTGGTTGACAACACTGTTAAAAACATGTAAAGTGACAGTAAGTACTGATGTCAGGATTTGAACTATATACTTAACATCACAAACTAATGAAGGTGTTCTGAAACACAAATGCAACAACAGATTTATTTTACAACTATGACACTGCACATTTCAATGGATGACATCACTATTGTTTACTAGCTTGATGTTTCCTTTAAAAAGTGGTTGCATAGCACACTGCCTAAATATACCTGATATATGTATTTGCAGCCTATTCTGCACAGTAAGAGGAAGAAACACACATTCACAGAAGGCAATCATTCTTGCATTTAAACTCCCTACCTACTGAAACAATCTATATGCAAGTGTATTAGAGGCACATACCACAGGAGAAGTCTGACTGTATGTTAGCCATGCTGCATCTTTGAAGGGATGACATCAGCTGTGTGATGCAAAGGAGATGTGTGCGCAAAAATGACCTCTAAAGCCATGTAGGAATCTAAATGTTGTCAATACTGAGAGGTGTGAGACACTAAACACAGACACACACACACACACACACACACACACACACACACACACACACACACACACACACACACACACACACACAGTCAGGACATTCTCACCACTGTATTAAAACTCCCTAGCTATATACAGACACAATTTACATGCAAGAGTATTATACACACATGCCACAGCAGAAGTCTGACCGCATGTGAGCCACACTGCACCTTTGAAGGGATGACATCAGCTGTGTCATGCAAAGGAGATGTGTATGCAAAAATGACTTCTACAGCTATGTGGGATTCCAAATGGCAATACTAAGAGGTGTAAGACACTCATGATCCCATTTACACACACACACACACACACACACAAACACACATGTGTGCGCGCACACACACACACACACACACACACACACACACACACACACACACACACACACACACACACACACACACACACACACTCTGTTGAATCTCACTGCTGTATTCAAACTCCCTAGCCATCTACAGACACAATCTACATGCAAGAGTATTATACACACATTCCATAGCAGAAGTCTGACTGCATGTGAGCCTTTTAAGGGATAACTTCAGATGTGTCATGCAAATGAGATGTGTGTGCAAAAATGACTTCTACTGCTATGTGGGATTCTAAATGCCATCAAAACTAAGAGGTGTAGGATGCTCCTGCATCCACTTACATTCACCCCCCCCCCACACTCACTGCTGTATTCAAAGTCTCTACATATTTACAGACACAATCTTCATACAAGTATATAATAAGCACACACCACAGGTGAGGTCTGACTTTAGTGGTGTGAGAGTGCATTATTGAAATGATGACCTCATTAGAGTTATGCAAACAGAATGTATTTATGGACAGAGTTAAAAAGGGACGTGTGGTTGATCTGGCAAAGTAAATGTTTCTCATTAGTAGGGGGTCAAATGAGCACAGCTGTTGAATTAATCCACTGGTAATGCTATGGACCCACCATCACACAGGCAAATTGATTGTTGGAAGATTAGAACCCCCTACCTATCTAATTACACAATCAAAGGACACAGTACGTAATGCAGGTGCCACTGCAGAAGTCTGACTTCTACATTGTGAGAGTGTACTTTTTAAAGGATAAAATCAGCATTGTGTTGTAGAGAAGATGATGTTGGGAGAAGTCTCTGACATTGATGTGGTCTCATCCTGGAGTGTAAAAGTTTCTCCAGGCTACTGTTTCAGTGATACTAGCTGTACTTGAGATCATATTTATATGACTCTGTAGACAACCCATGCACACACACAATTTGACTGCTGTCAGATTAGAAGTCCTTACCTATTCAGTTACACAATCTAGATGACAAAGTACTTAATGGAAGCTGTACTGCAGAAGGCTGACTTCTACACTGTGAGACTGCACTTTATAGACAGTGACATCAGTGATGTGTTGCAGAGAAGATGATGATGGCAGAATGGTCTGACATTGATGTGGATTCACTCTTCAGTCTAAATGTTTTTTCCAGGTTACTATTTTAGTGAGGGCAGGAGTATATAAGGTCATATTGATACAAATCTACACACACACACACACACACACACACACACACACACACACACACACACACACACACACAGACACACACACACACACACACACACACACACACACACACACACACACACACACACACATGCCCATTGACTGCTGCGAGATTAGGACTCCTTACCTTATAGTTACACAATCTAGAGCACACACACAAGTTTACTGCTGTGAGATTAGAACACCCTACTTATCTAGTTACAGAGTCCAGAGGACAGAGTACTTAACACAAGCACCACCACACAAATCTGAATTCTATGGTATGACAGTGCAGTGTAAATATCATTAATCTCTCATTCTGTGTCAGAGAAAACATTGTGATGTTGAAAGTTTTCTGCAAATCCATATGTTGATAGGAAGGAGTAAGTGCAATCATATGGTGAATAATAAATAGATACTGCTGACTCAGGTCAGATATGCTGTCGTTAATGTATATTACAGAAATTAGACTGTCATGACCTGTGTTGTGCACCTGAGACATACACATTTGTGAAATGCAGAATGGACAATGAAGCATTCATGGCTCATCGGGTTATGATGATGGTATGTTAACTTTAGTGAATGCCACTGATATTAGCAATTGTATGTGCTCATGCATGGGAGATATGCACTGTCAATACAAAACAATTCTTAATGTTCCAATGCAGTAGGGCTAAGTGATGAAGTATGTGTGCCAAGGCTGTGGTGTGAGTGCTGCAGTGCAGATCTAATTGCGCAGAATGAAGTGGTCAATTAACCATACAGTTCACTGCAATACATGAGTATATTAAGCAACTCCATGTAATGAAGTAATATAATCCAGTAAGAATAATTATTTTTATTCAAAATCTCTTCCTGAAGCACAATGCTGAGAAACATATTTGTGCAGATGTTGGCAAAGGGTTAGGGCATACATGATTATACTTTGATGTGTTGAACTTGAACTGTGAAGTAGCAGTGTTCAGTGGTTTTCAGTGGTGCTCCCTGACAACCTTTACCGAAATAAGGGGCACAGATGAAATATTGTGATTCTGATTACAAGTAGAATAGATCTATTTTATCTTAACATGTTGCATATATATGATTTGCATGTTGTAGTATACCTTTTATATGTTAGAGCAAAAGCTTAATTCAAAAATAAATTGTTGTGCTTGCCTTCCATGTTTGCACAATGTTAGGTGGTCAGCAAATAGGGTTCATTGGTGAGGGGAAGAAAGTGAAAACTTTAATTGAGTTAGTTTTCTGTAACTCAGAGTTAGAAGCAAGGCACAGCCATCATTACTCTGGACAGTACTGACTAGAGAAGATCCACCTGCTATTTAGCTTTGTCTGTGACACAAAGTATATGCTCAGTGAGTTAAATAAAAAGCAGAGTTGAAGCAGGGTTCAAGTCCAGTACACAGATCATTTTACTAAGGGTGCCCGGAATGTAATTATCATATTTAACTTTGATTTTACTGTAAGACTACATAGGAATGATGATGCTAAATATGTTTTATTTTATTTATTTATTTTTTTATTTTATTTTAACATTTGTTAACTGGGAAATTCAGACTTGGAACAAAGCCAATTTTCAGCAGAAGCCTGGGGAGAAACACTCAAGACACATGTTTTTATGTTGAGTGCCAAAAATGTGTTAGTAATGTCTACTGAAATAATCTTTTATACCTACTATATTAGACATGCTTCAAGGGAAATTGTAGAATAGAGTGTGTGTGCTGTATCTTTAGAAAGTGTTTCAAGGACTGAACGTGCATATAAATAGCAAGCATGTGCTAGCTTCAGTGCCATTTTGAGAGTGCAGCCAGAGGGTGAGCATGTATGAGTGTAATAACTAGTTTGTTTATAGGTTTATCTAAGTTAAAGTTATTAAGCCTCAATCCCGATGTGTTTGTACATAATAAAGCTGCTTGGACAGAACCCACAAAGACTTGTCTATTTGATCCTGACTGGACAAGTGACATGGTGTCACAACCAGGATTCCAGAGACTGCTTTTCAGAGCTATGAGGTGCAGAGTTAACAGTGGAGGTAAACAGAGAGAAACAAGCATGAAAAGGGCCATAAATGAACCAAAGTTAATGAAAACTTCCACAAATTGTTTATTTTATAAAAAAGTTAAAACAGAGCATTACAAGGGCACAAACCACATTATTAAACAAGTAAGAGGCACTAAAGGTTTATTAATTAAATAAAATGTTTAAAATTAAGATATTTGATAAAACAGTTATCAGAAAGGCACATAAGGGGTTTGTAATTACCTCAGAATTGCAAAATTAGCATGTTTAAAGCAAAACGGGCATGTTTAGAGTAAAATTAATACAAGAAAATTACAATGTGTATGAAAAGAGTTTAAACAAGCAAAACAAATATAACAAGGCCAAAAAGGGCACATTAAGCATGAAGAAAGCAAGGTGACTACATGTTTTTGGCAAAGTACTGTATTTTGGCATAACTACTATTTCGCATTGTATTCAGGGCAAACTAGAGTTATTTGAAGTATCTCATAGTGTGTAAAGTGCTTGCAGTGTGAGCTTATTACTGTGCATTTATTTTGAAGAGTTTATTTGTGTGCAAGGGTCAATTATTTCATGAAGTACAGTCAAAACACAGCCATTTTGTGAAGTTTCTTGTGCTGAGTGTGTCTATTCACAAAGTGCCACCATTACAGAGTATTTCTTGCACTGTAAAGAGTTATTTAGCAATGTACCACCATTTTGGGGGAAGTTTTAGTGTGGTGGGTACTGTTTACTTGCAGAGTTTATTTAATTCTAAATGTTTCTTAAGTTGAACTTCCTCTGCCCAGTTTATTTGCACAGTGCATTTATTTTGAAATGTTACTTACACTGATAAGAGGTGATTTCTTACAGTACAGTAATTTCAAGAGCAACACAGTGTCCGAGAGACTTATTTCACAAAGTTCAGTTATTCAGAGCCTTGCTGTGCTATTGGGCAAAGTTACAAATATTGGCATAAATTTTTGGCATATGCATATGTGTGTGTGTGTGTGTGTGTTCATGCATATTTGCAAAAGCCTTTACTGGTATGTGTTAATATGGCAGATGGATTTCACCACTTGTATTTGATCAGAATATTGCAGAGAATTGGAGAATATTTGAGCAAGAGTATGATATTTTTATATAAGCAGTTTATTCTGACAAAGATGCACACACCAATGCTTTCATTTTGCTAAACCTAGCTGGGTCAGAGGCCATTGAAAAAGAGCATTCATTTGTGTATGTACCAGCAGTATATGAGGGAGAAGGTGAAAACCACCATATTGTTGTACAGACTGACTCAAGTGAAGACCTCAACTGCTTGAAGTGCAAATTTAGAGAAATGTGTAATCTCCAGACAAATATTACATTAGGGAGACATTTGTTTTACACAAGAGATCAGAAACCAGTGGAAAGTTTTGCAACTTATATTACTGATCTGAGAAACAAAGCTAAAATGTGTCGGTTTGGTGACTTAAAAGATGAGTTGATAAAGGACAGGCTTGTGTGTGGCATTAATAGTGCTGCTGTGAGAAATATTTTGCTTTGTGACAGTGATTTAACATTGAGTAAAGCTATTGAGATTTGTGAAATCCATGAAGTTACAGAAAGGCACACAGGTATACTTGCAAGTGATAAGAGCATGGTTTCAGCAGACTCCAGAGAAAATGTAGACAGCATGCAACATATGGTAAACAGAGGTAGGCCTATGCACATGGCAGCTACAACACCTGTTTTTTGTGAGGAAACTATGTAGTTTTCCAGCAAGTTTTAAGAAACGAGTAAAAGAGCATGCTCAGTACAATACAAGGGTACGTCAGCAAACCCCAAATCCAGCTTTATTGTTAACTATCACAATTGTGGTACTAATCATGAGTCTAAATGAGAGAAATGCTTAACACTTGGTCAGCAATGCACAAGTGTAAAAAATGAACCATTTCCAACAGTTTTGCAAATCAAGTATGTTATAAAGAAGGGTCACTCAAAAAGGCAAGTGAAAAGGTTGATGCAGTGAATTTGTTGGCAAAGAATGAAGTGTTTTTTGCTGTCCTGATCAATGGTAAATCCACCGAGCTCAAAGTAGACACTGGTTCAAAGTGTAATGTTATGTCAGCAGACACATTTGCTATGGTGAGACCTGGTGAACAACTCAAATGTGGCTAGTTGTGCAAAACTTGTCACTTAAGGAGGTGAAGAAATTCAAACTAAAGGCTCAGTAGTCTCTCCATGTCATTTGGCTAGGAACTGTTACAGGTTGTTATTCTATGTAGTCTGAAGACCTGTGCAGTCTTTATTGGATCTCAGAGACAGTTTGAGAATTAATCTGCTTTATTTTACCAAAGAAGTTCATCATATAATCACATGTACTAGTTCCAATTTTTCTGAAGACATTTTCTCAGAGTATGTTGATGTTTTTGATGACAAGTTGGGCAAAATTCCAGTTGTGTATTCATGAAGTTAGTCTCAGAGGTCAGTCCAGTGGTTGGGCCATCAAGAGTCCAATAGCAATGCAGGATAAAGTCAAAGCTCAGCTGGATAAAATGGTGTAGCAAGATCTAATTTGTCAAGTTACAGAACCAACTGAATGGGTGTTTTCCCATGGCAGCAGCCCACAAGAAAGGCTCAGACAAAATCAGAATATGTACTGACCCAAGAAATTTGAACAAAGCATTAAAGAGACTGCATCATCCAATGCATATAGTTGAGGAAGTCACAGCCCTAATACCAAATGCCACTGTTTTTTCTGTCTTGGATGCAAAAAGTTCATTTTGGCAAGTGATGTTTGATTGTAAGTCTTCATTACTGACTACTTTCATTACCCCATTTGGCAGATATAGATTCCTTAGGATGCCATTTGGAATACATTCTGCAAGGGAAGTCTTTCAGCATACAATATTTTTTCAGGTTATCCTTGTGCCATAATAGTAGATGATTTATTGGTTGGAGGCAATGGTGAAGCAGAGCATGACAGAAATCTTAAGATAGTTCTAGACAGAGCATGTGAAGTGAACTTAAAGCTCAATCCTCTAAAGTGCAAATTCAGACTACCAGAAGTTACATATGTAGGCCATTTATTTACCAGCACTGGCTTGAGACCATATCCATCCAAACAAGCAGCCATTCTTGAGATGCCAGCACCAGATAATGTTCAAGTTCTACAACATTTTCTTGGCATGGTCAACTATTTAGCCAAGTTTATACCAGACTTCAGTCAGTTGACAGCACCTTTAAGAGAATTGGCATACAAAAATATTGCATGGTCTTTGTTGGAACAGCACCAGAAAGCATTTGAATACCTTAAGCAGAAAATTCCCACCCTACCTACATTAAGGTACTATGATGTCAATAAAGCAGTTATTCTTTCTTGTGATGCTTCAAAATTTGGTTTTGGCGCAATTATTCTTCAAGAGGGCAGACCATGCATCTAGAACTCTTACTCAAATTGAAATACAATATGCTCAAATTGAGAAAGAACTTTTGGCAATAGTATTTGTATGCTTAAAATTTTATGATTATATCTATGGTAGAGCTATTCAGATTTAAACTGATCACCAACCTCTAGTTACTATTTTAAAGAAGCCTATGCATTCAGCTCCAGTGAGACTACAAAGAATGATGCTCAATTTGCAAAAGTATAACTTCAAAATGGTCTGTACAAAAGGAAAATTTCTTTATCTGGCTGATATCTTATCAAGATCACCCATAAATACAATGAAACAGCTTCATGCACACAGTTTTGACTTTGACATCATGAAAGTATGTAATTTTTCTACCACACTAGACTTGATGAGCTGAGAGATCATACAAAGACTGATGCAATTTTGTAAAAGCTCAACCACTACATTAATGTTGGATGGCCATCAAAGCAATCTACTTTATCACCTGAAGTCAAACTTATTTTCCTTACAGAGATGAGATGTTGATGGAAGATGGTATTATTTTCAAAGGTCCTAAAATTATTGTTCATGCTTCCTTACAACATGAATGTATCCAGGTTTTGCATCGTGGACACCCAGGTTCTCAATCTGCCAAAAGAAGGGTGAGAGAACTAGTATGTGTGCTGTATCTTTAAGAAGCATTTCAAGGACTGAACGTGCATATAATTAGCAAGGATATGCTAGCTTCAGTGCCATTTTGAGAGTGCAGCCAGAGAGTGAGCATGTATGAGTGTAATAGCTAGTTTGTTTATAAGTATATCTAAGTTAAAGTTATTAAGCCCGGATCCTGATGTGTTTGTACATAATAAAGCTGCTTGAACAGAACCCACAAAGACTCGTCTATTTGATCCTGACTAGACGAGCGACAGAAATTACAAGTTAATTGGATGTACTATGTGGTGTAAGGCAAAAACTCCTCACATTTTGCAATTACACTTGAAATGCTATTTAGCATCACATAATGCACTTGCTCATTGCCAGACCTTGCACAAATGCTAAGGACTACAAATGATAAAACTGAAGGACGTTAGACATATACATAGGCAACACATTCACAGCATCAGGATGAGGGTGAACAGTAAGCCTCCTCAGAGAAATTCTAGCAACCCTCCTTTGTGGTACTACACCCTCATGTTGGCTATGGGCAGACTCAAGCAGCTCTGCAACTAGAGTAGCCACACTGTCATGATCAACCGTGTCACCTCAACCTGTCCTATATCGAGAATTCAGTGGAATCTATATACATAAGCATACTGTTTGTGTCTGAACTAAAGCCAGTACATGTGGGAGCCACAACCCCTGTGTCAGACTGAACCTCTGCACCCCCTGACTGTGCCTGTATATTACCACTATCATTATCACAGTCTACTGATACTCTGACATCAGATGGTACAAGTTCTGAACTGACACTGTCAGGATCACCTGTTATAATAAGCAACAAACACAAGAAGAAGATAAATAATGACTGGAAATGATACAAACTGTTCTAAACACGTTAAACAATTTCAGATGTTAAAAGAAAACAATACTTTTACTCTCCCCTCACACTTACGTCTAATGAATGGTTATTACTAATCAAAGAAACCTTGTGCTCACCACACGCAGATGGCATTTCATATAGTAATTCTGATGTGCCTGGAAAAGGGAAAAGTAGTGGAAAGAAGGCCAATGAGTATGAGAATGGAAATTACACGAGGATAAGAGAATAATGCTCTGTCGATCCTCCCCTATGACATATCACACAATCAGTCAGACTGACCATCCCCCGACCTAATCTCTGTTCGACCCTGGTCACTTCTAAGGCACACATCTCAATGTTTACAGATGTGCAAGTAGTAACACATAAAGATGTCTAGAATGGCAGTAAATGCCTTATATATAGCATACTTGGAATTTCTTCTTGGGATAGACTTGGCCCATCCATACCCAGATGTGATAGCAATGAGGTCATGGTCCTGGACGTAGTCATGAAGAGAGCTCATCCAGCAAACATCAAACATGTTTAGGTTGCACCCCCACTCTGAACTGGGGATGTGGAAGTGGCAGTGCAACTACCAGCAGAGGCAGTTTGTGTGGTCTCTGATAACTCTACCATGCACAGGTTGCACCTGTCTGACATGACAGGACAAAGTGCTCACACAGACTGTGTTCATGCAGACACACACACACATACACACACACACACACACACACACACACACACACACACACACACACACACACACACACACACACACACACACACACACACAAACTTCACAAAAGCTGACCATATTGACTATGCTGGCTAGGAAAATCTTAATTTTGATTGGGATGCATCTCTTATTAGTGGCCCTGAGATATTCCCTACTTTACTGAATGTTCTGTGTTTCTTATTGACATACACTTACTACTTTGCTGTCAGGCTTGGCCTACTGCCCCTCCCCCACGTGCAAAGGGTCTATATTATTTCAGTGAATACTTAAAAGAGCGAATTCTGTTTAATCTACCCAATAAAGTCAAAATCCCTAAATCTCGAACAGCCTGAACAGCGATTTTTTTCCCAGGGAAAAAAAATTGCTGGGCCGTGTTTGGGATGTTGCCATTTCCTCCACTGTAATGCGATCCTGGAGTTGGTATATTTAAGTAGGGGGTTGTGGGGGGGCGAAGCTCCCCACTTTATTTTGTGGTTTGATTTTTTTTCTTTTTTTTTTACGGATCAGCGATTTTTTTCCCTGGGAAAAAAATCACTGTTCCGTGTGTTCGAGATTTAGAGATTTTGACTTTAATGGGTCAATTAAACAGCATTCGTAATTTTAGGTGTTCTCTGACCCTGTGCAAAGGAAGATGACTGTGGCATGGCCTTTGTTCATTTGTGTTTGAGGTAGAGTTGCTTATATGTCTGAAGCACAGAGTGAATAGCTAAGAGAGTCTTTCTCACTATGTTGATTTTATGCATATTTATTACATAAGATGGTTTTGGATGTTTTTGTATGTACTCATTTTGGAAGGCTTTTTTCAGTTAGTATTGCAGGTCATGCATTCACACCAGTGGTACTGCATTCCTGCTTATTGCTGTACTTGTGAAAATGTTGATATAATTGTCCTGTTGACTGTTTTGGGTTCACTGGGTAAGTGACTGGCTTGATGCCAGTTAGCTGTATATCACAGATATCATTCCTATAAGCCATGATTGGTGGATACCTCACACAGGTTCTGAGTGAGTACATTTATGACTAACAATATGTAGGTATAGCATGTACATTTATTTTCTTAAACATTTATAAATCCCTACGTCACAAGATGGGTTGCCAACTGGCTCACTGACAGAACCCACACTGTAAAAGGTGCAGACTCCAAATCTGACCTCAAAGCAGTGACAAGTGGAATAACACAGGGTTCCGTCCTGGGACCTCTTCTGTTTGGTATCTACTTCTCTGAAGTACAGGCTAACACAGAAGGCCTCTGGCTAATGAAGTTTGCAGATTACTGCAAACTAGGAGCCATAGTCAAGTCCCCAAATGATGTGGACATCCTACAGAAGGGCCTCGCTGAGACAGATGCCTGGTGTCAGAGTCATGGCCTCAAGCTCAATGCTAAAAAGTGCAGTGTCATCCCCTTTGGTTAAAAACTCTGTACCCATGAACTACCACATAGGCAGCAATCTACTTAACACCGAATGTGTACCGTAAGGACACACTTTAGAAAACAAAAAGAGGAATGCTAGGCAGTCAGTACAGTCCCCAAAGCTAAGCAATTTATTTATTGAAAAACAAAATAAATGGCGTTTTACTTGAGATAGTGTAGCTTCTTCAACACAAGTAAAAAAAACACAGTAAAAACACTGTTGATATCTGTGCCAATTCAAGGCCTCATACAATTTTCATCAAAATTACATTAATTTATCAAACTTTTAAACTAAACAAAACTAAAATAAAATAAAATAAAAAATAAAAAACAAAATAATAATAATAATATAATATAATAATAATAATACTACATGTTGTGCCTACTAAAATTAAACACTAACACTAATCAAATAATCAAAAAAACACAAAGTGAAAAATAGTAAGTCATACGTGTATTATGTGTATTCTATAAAATAAAAAGATAAATCTTCTAGTTTTAAACAAAGTGGGTCACAACATATATAACACATATAAAAAGTCAACGTAGAAAAGACCTATATTTTACAGCTCTCGTTTAACCCTGGCAAATTAAAGGCATCCAATTTTAGTTGCCATTGCAGTTCTAACATCTCTAATAATAATAATCTAATAATATGTTGAACAGCCTAGAACAGATTATACTTTGTCCTTTTCAACGGTTTTTAATTTGAACTCAAAAGAAATAACAGAGATCATCGACAAAAATTGGTACTTTATTACTACCAACTCATTTCTGGTTGAGAAATTAGGTATAAAACCAAAGGTCACTTTTAGGAGAGGTAGTAATTTAAAGGAATTATTGCAATCAATTCCTTTTGATCAGGGTACACACAGAACAAAAGGGTGTTTTACTTGTGGTTCATGCAATTGGTGCCACACGTACAGGTAACTCATTTTGTATAGGTAGCAGCAAGAAGTTCCTTATTAAATATAGAATAACCTGTGACACCAAATCTATTGTATATGTAGCTCTCTGTGTATGCTGTCAATACCAGCATATTTATGCCATTAGGAATAATAAAACTGAAATGCAAAGCATGTAGCATCAAACCCTGGGCATAATTTTGTTTTCATGGGGATAGATTGTAAACAAAAGTCAGTGAGGGAGGACCTACTTCTCTTTATTAGAGATGTTAGAACTGCAATGGCAACTAAAATTGGATGCCTTTAATTTGTTAAATATAGGTCTTTTATATGTGTTATATATGTTGTGACCCACTTTGTTTAAAACTAGAAGATTTATCTTTAGAATATATATTCAACACATAAATTTTAATGAATACCTTACATACATTGACTTGTGTACCATTTCTTGTGTTTTAAACTTATGAGGGAATTTGATTAGGAAATTGTATAGACAAGTACATCTATTATTATTATTATTTCATTTTTATTACATTTTTTTGTTTTAAAGATATAGTGTTTGTTTTTGAGGCCGCCCACAGTAAAAATTGTGGGTTCGCGCCTTTTACTGTGTTTTCTAACACCGAATGTGTGATAAGAGACCTTGGGACTCAGGTGGACAGTAGTCTCTCCTTTGATAGTCACATAGCCACAGTAGCCATGAAGTCCTTCTACGTGGCACACCTCATCATAAAAGGGTTCTCATCCAGGAAAAAAGAGGTCATTGTTCCCCTCTACTCGACACTCATTAGACCCATTATAGAGTACAACGCCCCTTTTGGAATGTACCTCACAAGATATCTGCAGCAGCTGGAAAGGCCACAGAAGTACCTCACAAAGAGGATTACTGGCCTCAAACAAATGCCCTACACTGACCGCCTCAAAAAACTCCAGCTTTACTCTGTAGCATATTGCCTACTCTGAGGTGATCTCTGCCTAACATATAAAGCTATGTCAAACCCAGAGCTGTTGGACATGCTACACCTAAAGAAATCCCAATCCCTCCGAGCTACATGCTCTAGGGACCTAAACCTTATCACCACAATAAACAGGACATGCCGGAGTGATAGATTCCTGTCCCAGAGACTTCCCATACTCTGGAACTGGCTACCCATCTATGTCAAGCAAAGTTCTTCATTAGCACTCTTCAAGAAAAATCTTGATGAGTGAATGGGAAATAGGAAATACACCCCGGGGATCACTTCTGTGTCTCTGCTCAAAAGTGGCACAGGAAAATAACTTTCTTGGGTGGCGTAAGCCAGGGAACCTTGTTGGCTAGGCTTACATAGGCCCTTGGGCCGATAGCCTTGTACCTACCTATGAACCTATGAACCTATTTGTTCGTGTGCTACAGGTTCCGCACGTACCTTGACATTAATGCAGTTATGAGTCATGTGCTTTGGGGCTTTCTGTCTGATGCTATCCATACTCGGCCATTACATGGAAGAAGCAAAGTGTGTGGACATCATATGGCATCATTTTTAATATTTGTATGTCTTTAGGTTATTATGTGTATTCCTTCCCCGGTGACTGCGTGTGTTATCATTTGTCTCTTAGATGGTGTGTGTTTGTGTGTGTGTGTGTGTGTGTGTGTGTGTGTGTGTGTGTGTGTGTGTGTGTGTGTGTGTGTGTATGTGTGTGCTAACCTTTGACTCTTAGGTGGTGTGTATACATACTGTCCTTTGCCTCATAGCCAGGGCAAGGGATATTGTGCAATCTACTTCTGCCAGCTCCCTCTGCAGCTGGAGGTTCTCTCTCAGAATCATTGTATGTGCTAGAGGTGCTGATCCTGCCTGTGGTCCAGGAATTTGTGGTCCTGGCCCTTGCTGTCTCCATTCCAGCTGTTTCTTCATGATGATATTGTGCAACATATTACAGACTGTGAGAATTTCTGTACAGGTGCCTGGGTCATATTACAGGGCACCCCTTGATGTGTCTAGATAGCAGAACCATGACTTCAGCATGCCAAACACATGCTCTATGATGTTTATAGTTTGAGTGTGGACATTATTGTATCCTTCTTCTGTGGGTGTGTGTGCATTTCTTATGGATGTTATGAGCCACAGTTCTAGTGCATAACCTGCATCACCCCGGTAGATGATCTTGTGGAACAACATCCCCAGCAAACCTTGTGTAAAGCTGAGAGGTGTGCCATATGTCTGAGTCATGGTAACTGCCTGCATTGCCTGCACAGACATGGAAGATGATCCCTTGGGCATTACAGACAACATGGCAGTTGACTGAGTGGTTCACCCGGTGTGGCTTTTATTTCTATGTGAGTGCAATCTATGGTCCCCTAAAACTTCAGGAAAGTGTGCTACAGCATAAAACTCTTGCATTGTCCATGCTGTCTCCTCTGATGTGCATGGAAAACAGATGTACTGTCTTGCATGTTCTAGCATAGCATAAAAACATTGGTGCAATATTCTGGAGGCTGAGGCCTCTGACACCCCTAATATATCCCTTGTGGGTCTCTGGATTGTATCAGTAGCTAATTTCCTTAATGCTACATATACCTTAGTTTCCACTGGCATAGGCTCTCCCCGATTTCCCCTTGGTCTGAGGCAGGGTGGCAGAGGTTGCAGTGTTCTTGTAGTGTTTCCATATCAACCCTGCATTGTTCTAATATTTCAATATCATGCAGTCCATGATATGTTAAAAGGGATTTAAACACCTATCTTTTCCTTGGACAAGGTCTATCAGCAGCAGCAGCAGCAGCAGCATAGATTTGAACCTGTTGTACTTACACATGCAAGAGAGTAGCAACAGCCCCTAACATTACTATTTTTCTAAGTGTGATGGTGGCTGTATTCCAATTGGTTTTGGAGTTCATGGCAAAGAGGTACCTAAATGCTACACAATTACTTTATAGCTTCCTGAATTGCTCCACCATGCTGGATTGGTCAATTGGCATGTAATTCAGCTGATAATGCTTTCATTAGCATACTCTGCTGTTTACCTTTGATGGCTCTACACAATATGTTGAGCTCTTTAATAAATTCAAAATAACGAGATATTATGCGTGTGTCACAGCCACAATAGCAGCACAGAGATTAGCCGTTCATTAATTTGTTTCATACTCATTCTATACAGTTGTCCTTTCTTGCATACATTTCCACAAAATTTTCAACAACAGTAGAACTCTTGAAGCTTAGTTTACAAAACATTCAATGTGTACATCTGTAATTTACCATATAAATGTATAACACATAATATGTCCTGGATGTTAATTCTAAGAAGTCGAGCAACTGTATCATAAAGTAATAATTGGTGTTTCTTTTGAACTTTCAGTCTGAACTTCTCATTTTCTATGTTGTTTCTGAAGTCGATAAACTGATGTGTGTTCAGTTTTAAATCTAACTATTGCAAAATGTTTTATTTTTTTCTTTTGGAGTTCTTAGCAACCTCCTGTATGGATATGTTTGTCACACTATTACACTAAGTCATAACGTGAAATAAACTGTCCTTTTTTGTTCAGTGGTTGTATGGAGGTGTGGTAAGTGAATTTTCCTTTAAAAGATCAGTGATTTCAGCATTTCAGCATATTTTTCCATTCTCTTCAACAGTTTTACTCCATGAGAGTGCACTCTCCTTGTCAGTATGTTGCAGTGCACATTCAGTCACAAAATTTACACAGCATTACCCCTACAGCTTCTCATTTTTTGTTTACAATCTGATTCTTCTGCTTCTCCATGTTTGTGCTATACCCTCTGTCTTTTGCCATGTAAAAAAAGCAGCAAGGGTTTTAGCACTGTCATTCAATCATTATTTCATCTCTCAAACATACAAATTAAATTTAAAAGAAAAAGAAAAAATATTATCTGAATAAAACATTTTAAAATGAAGTACCATACATGTTATTTTTTTGTTCTCACAATTTTACCTCATTCTTTCAGTTTGCTTAGCTTTGCTTTAGTACTTATTCATTGAGTTCATCTGTATCCCAAGGCTACTGATATAAAATAAGCATACCTGAACTTCTTGGTTTTGGAGCCACATATATTTGGCAAGATTTGGAAGGACCACATTACCATATCCAGTATGTATCTGTTTTGTATACTTGCCACAGTTAAAGCAGTATCCCCCCATTCAAGTAGTATGAACAGATGGCAGAATCCTGGTGAATTCAGATTCATTATTTGTATTCTTGCCGTGACCATTAGCACTTAGTTTATAACTAACATATTAGAAAATTACATATTTCATATTCTTCCCACAGCCATACAATGAAAAGGTATCATTGCACATGAAAAGTATTCAAAATTATGAAAATCAGTTAAAATTTACCAGATAATCCTACAATGACATATGTAAATGATAAACAAGAAAAGCAGTTATCTAAAATTATCGCATGTATAGTAAATTCACTGTTAGTGGGATGTAGGACATTGCTTATTCTTTCACAATCCTAGGAAGGCTGCTGGACCAGATAATATACCTGACAGGGTGTCAAAGAATTGTGCTGATCAGTTATGTCTGGTACTGACACACATCTTCAACTCATCCCTTGCTATGGAGAAAGTTCCCTCGCATTTCAAGAAAACAACTAGTGTCCCACTTCTGATGAAACCCAACCCTACCTGCCTCAATGACTTCAGACCGATTGCTTTGACCTCAAACGTCATGAAGTGCTTTGAGCAGATTGTGAAGAAACATCTATCTTCGAGTCTACCTAAGTCCTTCAATCCTCTCCAGTTTGCATACCAGGCAAATAGATCGACTGTGGTTGTGATATCAGTTGCACTACACCATGCACTTAAACACCTGGAAGGGAGGAACAACTACATAAGGCTGCTGTATGACTTCAGTTCTATGTTCAACACTGTGATACCAATGCAACTGGTTGCTAAGCTCATGAAGCTCGGGATAAACAAGCACTTATGTAACTGGACTCCTGACTTTCTGATTGGTAGACCCCAATGGACATGCGCTGGAAACAACACCTGTCAATGCATGATGTTGAATACTGATGTTCCCCAAGGTTGTGTGCTCAGCCCCTTGCTCTTCACCATTCTCACCCATGACTGCACTGCAAAACATAACTCAAGCCATATTATAAAATTCACTGATGATACCACAGTTGTGGGTCTCATTAGTAGTGGGGATGAACATAACTACAGGGTGAGGTGACTTTGATTGCATGCTATGACAAGAACAATCTGGACCTGAATGTTAATAAGACCAAAGAAATGATTATGGACTTCAGGAGAAAGGCAACAGTTCACCAACCACTCACTATCAAATGGGAGGTAATAGAGAAAGTCAAAACAACCAAGTTCCTGGGCCTTCACATTGCTGATGACCTCTCCTGGGCTGTTAATACCAACCATATAGACAAGAAGGCTCAACAGAGGCTTCACTTCTGAGAAAGCTCAAAAAGGCCAGGCTCTCACTGTCTGCTCTTGCCACTTTTTATAGGGGCGCTATCAAGAGCATCCTCACTAGCAACTTCATAGCATGGCTCGGCAACTGCACAGTTGCTGAGAAGAAGAAATTACAGAGGGTGGTGAGGGTGGCTGAGAAAATCTTGAGCACAAACCTCCCTTCTATTAAGGAGCTTTTCTTTACAAGAGCAAGAAGGAGCTGAGTCAACTCATCCATCCCACAACTGGTTCTCACAACTTGCGTCTGGAAGGAGGTACCGCAACTTCTGCTGCAGGACTATGGGATTTAGGGACAGTTTGTATCCTACAACTGCGAGACTTATTAACTCAGACACCAACCATAATACCTGATACATTGAAGTCTCTTTTTTTATTTAACCTGCTGCTCTGAGCAATTACCACCCGTATTAGTATTACACAATATGATGGCTTTACTGAGTCACATGTAAGGTTAACAAGTGCAATACAGTAACTAAACAGCTGCTATTCTCTAGTATCTATTTATTCTCTATCTTAACGGTGAAGGGATTTGTGGGTGGGTATTTATTTTGTATTTATTATTTATCATTGGATAATGGGTACTGAGTGTGTTTATGTAATGTGAACTACCGCTTGTATGTCATACGTGTTATTATTTTCTTTCTTATGTTATTCTCTAATACGTTGTATCTGTATCATTTGCACTGCATTTCTCTCATGAGCATTTGAAATTTCATTTACACTGCACTTGTGTAGTCATAAATGACAATAAAGTTTCTTTGAATCTTTGAATCACAAATGGTCTATGTCTGCACCACTGACTGTTAACAATGATAACCTCATCTCTGATAAATTAAAACTTTTTGACGCCCACCTCATTAAAATAAAAAAACTGCAACTTGAAATTTTATACTTTCGTGAATGCATTAAAAGGAAAGTTATACCTAAGGGTTTGAGACGTGTCTCATACCCAACAGGTCTGGAGAATGGTTCTGAATTCCATATCGAATTAATTAATTTATTTGACCGTCAGGGGTTTGAATTAATTGAAATAATCATTAAACATTACTCTTTACGTGTAGAAGAATTAACCCGGAATGTGACTGAACTGGATGAATTTATTCAAGCTCAGTTTGAATTTGGGAGGTACAAGTATGAATACGATCGAATATTCTCTAGTATCGACCAATACATGCTGAAACTTGAATCCAATAAAATTAAAAAATTGGACAGAGACACCCAAGCGTATAGGATGGGAACTGCTTACCCCATTCCACCACCTGCACAAGTTTGGGGTAACAAAGATCCTCACCCCAGGCAGGCAAAGCAAAATAGCATCAGTATGCCTGCCAAACCTTGCGAACCAGAGTATAATGAGGTCGACTTGTTAAATTCAAATTCTAACTTTGTTTCACCAACGGAGAATGGAAACGAAGGGGGCAACACTCCTTGGTGTAACAGACTACGTAGTGCCCAAACTGTCAGTAATATGTACGAGCGGAATGAGAATTTTCGGCAGGGCCCCTTCATAGGGGCGAGACCGAAACAGAGGAACTATCAACAGGGACAGTACAAGGGGAAAAGAACATACAATTACAAGAATTAATAAAAGAACACATTTCGGATGAATTTTTGAACTGCAGTACCATCAACGATGATGAAGGAGCAACTGGGGTCTTTGATCAGGTCAATTTTTTTGACCATGAGACAATTTTTAAACCTAAACCTGACATAATTATGAATAAAGTAGGTGACTATAAAGTATATAATTTTAGTGACACAGAATTTAGCAGCGACATGGTGGACCTACTTTCTAAGGGACTCACCTTTATTCCATCCAAAACATGGAATATTGTTAACACTATACTTGATGTTAAATCCTATGTGAGAAAATTGAACTTTAATGTACTGATGGGGAATGTATACAATGTAGACCATAAAGATAGGTTTTATGTACCTAGTACATTTAATCCCCCCTTGCATCCCGTGTTAGACCTTTTCGAGAAATGTTGTGAGTTAGACATTAGACATGTCGACATGTTAAAGGTAAGGACAAACTACACAGCAAACATAAGTAACGATGAAAAGGAAATGCTTCAATTCTTTGCAACGCAGGATTTAAGGTTTTGCAAACCTGATAAGGGTGGAGGACTAGTGGTCTTTAGTATGACTGAATACAAACAAAGGATGGAGAGGCTACTAAGCTCTGAGGCCTATGGTCCTGCCACCCGAATAGAGGTGAATAGAGCTTATAAAGCTATTGGGGACTGTATAGAAGACTTGTTTATAGGAGGGAATATTGATCAAAAAATATACAACTACTTGAAAACTGTTTATCCTAGATATCCCACTATTTTTGGTATACCAAAAATTCATAAAAAAGTGGATGATCCACCTTTGAGACCATTAGTGGACAGTAGAGGTTCACCTACATACTCCTGTGCCAGAGTAGTTGATACCATCCTACAGAAATATTTGGCCAATGAAATCCAAGTTTGTAAGGACTCTTGGTCATTTCTGGAGAAAATAGGTGACCTAGAGTTTAAACCTGAATACAACTTCCTGACTATAGACGTGAAGGACTTGTATACTAGTATACCCCAGGATGTAGCATTAGAGTGGGTAGTCTTCATGCTTAAAAAACACAATGCTCCCATCAAGGAGATCGAACTGGTTTCAGTGCTTATGGATTTGGTTTTATCTAACAACTACTTTATGTTTGGGCACGAGTTCTTTTTACAAAAAGTGGGGGTAGCTATGGGGTCCCCATGTGGGGGGAGCATAGCTAACCTGGTAATGGCTTACTGGGAGGCAGAATATGTATTTAAGGGTAATGATTTTCAAGACAAGTTCATCTTATACACACGATTCCTGGATGACATTTTCATCCTATTTAATGGGAATGAGGATGATAGCTTGGCAGCCTTGAATTACTTTAATAGTACAACTAACTTCCTTCAGTTTACAGCTATTTTTCATTGTGACACTATTGCATATTTGGATATATGCTTGAATAAAAACTATGCCCTTAATACATTAACAGGAAAAATTTTTAGGAAAAACACATACTCTAATACACTACTGCACTACACAAGTAGCCATCCTTTCCACCAGAAGAGGTCTGTTATCAAAAGACAACTGGTAAGAGCCTCTAGAATGGTTAGCTTAGATAGTGACTTTGAAGATGAATGTCAAACCATTAAAAATATGTTTCTTCACAGAGGGCACCCAGAGCCCTTGTTGGATACATTAATCCAAGAGGTGGTGCATAAGAGACAGAATAAGATTTATGTACCACTATTAAGTGCTAAAACCATGGTAATTGGTAGAACAATAAGTGAATCACAAGAAGGGTTAGATACTTTGGAGGTTATAAGGGGTACCCCTAATAGTGACAGAAATGTAGATATAAATGTTTCAGTAAAATTTATTACTACGTACAGTGTTTATAGTAAACACTGTCTGTTTATATTAAGAAAAAATTGGGACTTATTTAAAACTTTCCCAGACATTTACCAGAAACTGGGCGAAGGCCCAACAGTAGTATATAGAAAAGGGAAAAACCTTAAATCTATGTTGGAAGGACATCAAACAATACAGGTTAAGAACCCTGGAATGAGCAAATGTTTGAATTGCAATTATTGTAAATGCATGGATGAAATGAATTACTTTAAAATAAATGGAATAACATATAAACTAAATGGAAAATATAACTGCAATTCAACGTTTGTAACATATTTAGCAAAATGTACATCCTGTTTATGTTTCTACATAGGCAAAACAGAAAGGAAGTTACGTGAGAGGGTGTACGAACATTTATATGCTATTAAAAAGATTAAGTTGGAGAATGCACTTGCTAAACATATAGATAGTAATAGGAAACACAGTTTTAAATTTATGGTTATAGACCAAGTCAAGATAAACCCTAGGGGTGGACCAAGAGGCCTTAAACTAGAGGAGTTGGAACTAGCTTGGCAAATTAGACTGAATTCATATAGTTATCCGGGATTAAATGACTCGTGTACGATCAGTAGCCTTTTAAAACTGGCTAGTTTAAAGAGATGAAAATTTAGTAAAATTAACCTTGACAATAGTCTTTTTCACTACAGTAAAAAGTGGTAGTCTTATATATACACATTTTTTCTCTTTTTTATTGACCTTTTTATTTAATACTTCTTATATTTATTGTGTGTATTGTATTAAAGGCTGATTAATTTAATTTGTTTTTTATATATCTATAGGGGAAAGTATAAAGTATCATTGGGGTTTGTTTTACAATTTTTATAAAATTTTATAATTAAAATAAAATGTCATGGAATAAGACGAAAGTTTTTAGAAAGAAGAATGGTGGTGTTGCCCTTTTAAATTTCTTGTACTAATTAAGTGAATATGTATTTAATCATTACACTCAATGGTGGATAGTATTCTGAAGAAGTCAGCATTGGAGGCTGACGAAAAGCGCTTAAATTAAATTTTACTACTTAATTTTACTACTTGATTTATCTGCTGTCTGTTCCACACTACTACCTGAATCTTTATTTACTAGTTTATTTAGCCTGTTCGTGTTTTTTGGTTTGAATACTGATGTTCCCCAAGGTTGTGTGCTCAGCCCCTTGCTCTTCACCATTCTCACCCATGACTGCACTGCAAAACATAACTCAAGCCATATTATAAAATTCACTGATGATACCACAGTTGTGGGTCTCATTAGTAGTGGGGATGAACATAACTACAGGGTGAGGTGACTTTGATTGCATGCTATGACAAGAACAATCTGGACCTGAATGTTAATAAGACCAAAGAAATGATTATGGACTTCAGGAGAAAGGCAACAGTTCACCAACCACTCACTATCAAATGGGAGGTAATAGAGAAAGTCAAAACAACCAAGTTCCTGGGCCTTCACATTGCTGATGACCTCTCCTGGGCTGTTAATACCAACCATATAGACAAGAAGGCTCAACAGAGGCTTCACTTCTGAGAAAGCTCAAAAAGGCCAGGCTCTCACTGTCTGCTCTTGCCACTTTTTATAGGGGCGCTATCAAGAGCATCCTCACTAGCAACTTCATAGCATGGCTCGGCAACTGCACAGTTGCTGAGAAGAAGAAATTACAGAGGGTGGTGAGGGTGGCTGAGAAAATCTTGGGCACAAACCTCCCTTCTATTAAGGAGCTTTTCTTTACAAGAGCAAGAAGGAGCTGAGTCAACTCATCCATCCCACAACTGGTTCTCACAACTTGCGTCTGGAAGGAGGTACCGCAACTTCTGCTGCAGGACTATGGGATTTAGGGACAGTTTGTATCCTACAACTGCGAGACTTATTAACTCAGACACCAACCATAATACCTGATACATTGAAGTCTCTTTTTTTATTTAACCTGCTGCTCTGAGCAATTACCACCCGTATTAGTATTACACAATATGATGGCTTTACTGAGTCACATGTAAGGTTAACAAGTGCAATACAGTAACTAAACAGCTGCTATTCTCTAGTATCTATTTATTCTCTATCTTAACGGTGAAGGGATTTGTGGGTGGGTATTTATTTTGTATTTATTATTTATCATTGGATAATGGGTACTGAGTGTGTTTATGTAATGTGAACTACCGCTTGTATGTCATACGTGTTATTATTTTCTTTCTTATGTTATTCTCTAATACGTTGTATCTGTATCATTTGCACTGCATTTCTCTCATAAGCATTTGAAATTTCATTTACACTGCACTTGTGTAGTCATAAATGACAATAAAGTTTCTTTGAATCTTTGAATCACAAATGGTCTATGTCTGCACCACTGACTGTTAAGATCATAGGTTCATAGGTGTGTACTATGCAAAGTTTCTTAGTAATTATTCATGTAACTATGTATTGTTGGAGCTTTCCTCCCCGGGCCTTCACTGAAAATGGGCTCGCCGAGCCCAATGGACCTCCCCGGTCATCAAACTGGAATAAATAAATAAATAGCCCTGCAGCCTTTACAAGCCTAGCCGATAGGATTACCCTGGCATTGTGCCACCCAACCTTAGTTCCTAGTGCCTCTGTTGAGTAGAGCCACTGGAGTGATCCCCAGGGTTAATTTTCTATTTCCCATCCACTCATCAAAATTTCTCTTGAAGAGGGCCAGTGAGGTGCTCTGCTTGACATGTATGGGAAGTCTATTCCATAGCATGGGCAGTCTCTGGGTTATGAACCTGTCCCTCCAGTATGTTCTGTTGACTGTAGTAATGAGGTTGAGCTCTCTGGAGTGTGTGGTGTGGAGGGATTGGGATTTCTTTATATGTAGCATTTCTAACAGAGCTGGGTCAGACGTGGCTTTGTGAGTCAAGCAGAGATCACTTTTAAGTAGGTGATATGAGACAGAGAATAGTTGAAGTTTTTTGAGTCTGTCCATATAGGGCAAGTGTTTAAGGCCTAGGATCCTCTTTGTGAGGTACTTTTGCAGCCTCTCCAGTTGTTGCAGGTATCTAGTGAGGTACATGCCAAATGGGGCATTGTGCTCGATGATTGGTCTAATGAGGGAAGAGTAGAGCGCGACAATGACCTCTTTCTTCCTGGATGCAAAACTCTTAGTAATGAGATGTACCATACAGAAGGACTTTCTGACCACAATGGCAACATGGTGGTCAAAAGAGAGGTTGCTGTCAACCTGTGTTCCCAGATCTCTTATAACGCCTTCTGTGTTCAGTGGACTACCATCAATGTGGTAATTCAAGGGAACCAAGTTTTTCCCAAAGGGGATGAAGAGACATTTTTTGGCATTGAGCTTAAGGCCATGGTTTTGACACCAGTCATTGGTCTCATTGAGGCCTTTCTGTAGGATGTCAACATCACTTGGGGAGTTAATAATAGCTCCCAACTTGCAATCATCTGCAAACTTTGTCAGCCAGAGTACTTTCATGTTGGCCTGAACTTCAGACAAGTATATACCAAACAGGAGAGGACCCAGGACTGAACCCTGTGGGACTCCACTCGTGACTGGCCAGCAGTCTGACTTGGAGTCAGCTACTTTCACACTGTGGGTTCTATTTGTGAGCCAGTTTGCAACCCACCTAGTAATATAGGGGCTGATGCCTAGCTTAGTAAGTTTTTGTATGATTCCTGAGTGGGGAATGGTATCAAAGGCATTGGCCAGATCAAGGTAGGCTGTATGAACCACCTTACCTTCATTCACAGCTCTGGTGACTGACTCAAAGAAGTCAACCAAGTTGAGTAGGCATGATCTACCCTTCACAAAACCAGACTGTGTAGGATCCAGAGTTTGGAGATTCCCTATATCCTTGTTTATTATGTTCATGATGATGCTTTCCATTGCATATCAGACTCGTCAGGCTAATGAGGTGATAGTTCTCGGGGTCTGTAGCCACTCCTCCTTTGTGGAGAGGGATGACTGTAGCAGTGCATCATTTCATAGGGACAAAGCCTGAGGTGATGCTGTGACTGAACAAGGCACACAGGTGAGGTGCCAGTTCACTCTGTAGTTCATGTAGAACACAGCCAGGGATACTGTCAGGTCCCATAGAAGCTGTATTCTTGGCTTTGGACAGTGCTGTTTTAACCTGTTCAGCAGTAATACTGGGTGCCTGGCAATCAACTGGTATTGTGATTGGCCCTTTAGAGGGGTAAAGTTAACACTGAATCTGTCCGCCAGTATATTTGCAATATCTGTTGGCTCGGTATAGGAGGTACCATTGTGCAGTAGCTCATAGCAAATCTGGGTATTGCCATGGAGATTCTTTACATAACTATAGACGGCCTTGTGGTTGTCTTTACTATCTGCTGCAATTCTGTTTTCGTAGCTAGTTTTAGAGGATTTGATGAGGGCTCTCAACCTTTTGTTGAGGCTGATAAGGGAGTTTTTCCAGTCTTGGGACTTCACCTTATTCTGCATCAGTTTTCTCCTTCTGTTGTAGAGTTTGTTTATGGCAGGGGACCACCAGATTGGCTTCTTTTTTTTTTTGAGGAGAGCATCTTAGTTCTATTGGGTATGGCGAGATCCATGCATTTGTGTACGTGTTCGTACAGTGCATTGGTGTATGATTTGGCGGTCATGCAACTATTCTCCATTTGCATGGGTGCCGTGAAGTTAGCCACCTCTGTTTTTAGGACCCCAAAGTTAACTTTGGAGAAGTTTTTCATGGTGGTTACCTTTGCTGTGGGGGGATGGTGGTGGGGGGTGGTATGTGGATTTCCAAGATGATTAGCTTGTGATTGGATCTAACCAGTGGCAATGTGAATTTTTCCTGCCTGATGTGCATTTGTGATAACAGATCTAGATTTACTTTTTTGTCTTTATTTTGAGAAGAACAGCAAAATTGTATGTGTTGATAAAAAATACAATAAATTTCCTAGGATGTGATGTGAGAATTGAGTACATTTCAACCAAAACATAATGACTGTGCACATTCCGGAGAGTCTTCTCTGTGAAGGACCTTTTCAGGTCACTGCAGTTTTGAATCCCAATGAGTTCTAACTACATGGTATCATGAGCAGTATGGGATTAGCTCGAAGTAGATGGCAAAAGACCATCACATGGGGTTTTTGGAGGTCCTCAAACCTGCATTTACATTCCTTAGTGAAAGTGAATAGGAGGGCACAGTATTTTGTGTATTTACTGTACCATCAGATCTCGAGCTTAAGGCTGAGAAATGAAAACATTACACTTTTCCTTGGAGAAATGTATCTACAGCAGTTCCATCATTTGAATGTATGCAGCTAAATGTTAATAGAGTTTGACTAACTCAACCCCCCCATTATTTGACATTGATGTCTGCATTATTTGGAGAGGTCACTAAGAAACGACAGGTGATTTAGTCACATGTCATCTTCCAAAAATGCAATATAATTACCTTTGTTGGTCTTGAAGAATTTTATTTCTTCACATAATGATCAGAATTTGGCTAGTGTTGCTGCCCTATTTAACCACCAAACTTGGCAAAAATAAATCACATCTTCAATCTGTGATTTTATTTCTACAAGAAATCCATATTCAAACCATCATTGTCCAGTGATGCTACATAATTTCTGGTGTAGTGGTGCTTTATATTATACTCCTTGAGCACGGCAATAGTTTATTGATATATTAAACACAAAATGTCACTGTGTAGTAAAATGATGAACTACTTCACAGAACATGACATTTTGTAAACATGGCATTCACTGTCAATCTTTCTTTTCTAACAAACAAACATTTTCATAAATATCAATGGAAAAATTAACAAAAAGAGAAAGGCCATGGTTTAAGGTGAACTTATAGACTTCTTTCAATCTCTAGTTAATTCTTCCAAAACATCCTGTGATAACACCCATTCTGAGAAGCTTCACACAGTATCTCAATATTAACCTTGCAAGGGCCATCTACAGCAGATGCCCTAGCAAGATTCTGCATACTGCTGCACTGGACCTTATCAACACTCAGTAATATGAACATGGATAAAAGTACAGTCACACTAGTCTATTTCAGCTTTCTGCTCTGAGACACACACAGTGCAGCATCACTGTGGCCCCCTAACATTCCGTACCAATGATCACTATCTCCTTCACAAAAATGACACAGTTGCTATGTACACTGCAGCTATTTGCTTCTGATGAACTTAAATTATCACAGTACTACAATTCAGTTGCTGGTCACATTACAGATTTCTCCAATATGTCATACCAATGGTCATTTTAACAGCAATTACTGTAATAGTTGTACATTAAGTATACCTCTAATGTTAGAATGAAAGAGATTATAGTACAGCCACATTCATGCATACCTTGCTTCACTCATATGCACACTAGCCCTGTCAATCCAATCCAAGGAGTTAACTGTAATCAAATAAGTGCAAGGGATAGACACTTTCATCTAAAGAGCAGCTCCATACATACCAATCACTGATTGTGAACAAATAAAAGAATGATAATAATGGCTGCAGTAATGTATTCAAACATCTTGCTATAAGACACATGCAATGCCCTACTGACATGCACCATGAAAGAAAAAAAAATGCCATAGTAATGTATTTCAACTTGATTTACAGAAATGCATACTAGCAATGCAAAGTTAGACAGCCATCAAAGATAAAAACATATAGTAACTATAATGCATCTCTCATTGTTTTACATGAATATACATTAGCCCAGCAAAGCCAGATCATTGACCACTGTGGACAAATGACAACAATTGTCAGCCATTTCCACCCACAGATTACATTATATCCACCAGTTATGGTCACTTAGTGGACTATATACTTCTCAAATGTCTGAAATGTTTAATTATAAAAAATGGCCCTTAAATGTGCACTAGTCCAGCAGCCCTGCACAAAAACACATCAACGTCTGATTTATATTAAAATGGTTACAGTAATTATTTCAACTTTCCTAACAAATACACAATAGCCCTGCAAAGTTGTAAACATTGCAATGCATACTTATAGCATAGCTCTCAACCTTTCACCTCCAAAATGTGGACCAATACCTCCCATAACATGCAACAAATAAAATATGGAACATTTATTAATGGATTTAACTAGGAAACTCGCAACATAGTAACATTTCTTCATGCTGAAAAAAAAGTTATTTTGATGAATTAAATATTCAATGTTATTTAATGATATTTACTATATATATATATATATATATATATATATATATATATATATATATATGGGTCTAAGACACATACTCGACTAGCATATGTCCGAATCACAAAACATCGAACACACATACACGAAAGCACTTAACATTGAAAAGCGCTTCCGTGTATGTGTAGTTCAAAAAAAAAATCTACATTTCTGCAGGGGGGCTTCACCCCCTGCACCCCCCACACCCCTCCTACTTTATTATTCTCACTCTGAGTTCGCACTACAGTGAGGAAAAGGGAATTTTCCCTTACCCGCACTGTAGTCCGATCTACGAAACAGGCACATATACACGGAAGCACTTGTCGATGTTAAGCGCTTTCGTGTATGTGTGTTCCATGTTTTGTGATTCGGACATATGCTACTCGAGCATGTGTCTGGATCCCATATACATATATATAATATTCTTAGGAATGAATATCATAGCATTTTAACACTCATAATGGTGAAAGTTGGTCAAAGTGAGGTAGAGTTCAGAGGTTTGGCTTGCACTCAGGAGTCACTCTGTCAGGAAAAACAGCTAGAAAACAGAAATAAGTAAATTAAAGAAAAAAGAAAGAAAATAGCCAGGGAAACCTGAGAAGGTATGTGTGCTCTAGGAGTACTGCTGTCAAGCACTGAGCATGTGCTCCATTCGTTTTGGAACACTTATGGGAAGTACTTCATAAAGTGCAGGTAGCATGTTCTGCATCTTCTTCATACTAAATTTTTAAATATGCTTTTTCATTGTTACTGAAGTCAATGCTAGTGAGAAGAAGAGGCTTGCTAAATTCTTTATATAACTGCCTTTGACAAGAAAGATATTTAGTACTGCTATTCTCACATGGAAACCTACATCTACAGTATTTAATATACTTTCTTTTCAGATGTTATGATTATTTGATCTAGAATGTGTATATTTCTGAAATTAAAGAAAATACAGATGCCTATTCATTCTGCTAGGTATAAATTTCACTGTACCATCCCATTCCACATATACTGAAAAATTATTTTGCTTTGTTCAGAAATAATTCTGCAATGTTGTACATGAATGATGTCTTGTTTTTATGCCTTAAAACTATTCTAGTATCTTAAGTGATATCATTTTTTAAACTATTCACATTTACAGTTAATACTTATAAAGTACACAGTTCAAAGCATGTCAAGCTTTCCTTTCATTGTTGTCTTTTTTTCTTTGATATCTTTCTTCTACATTGAGGCTGCATTTAAAACATCAGAAAAAAATTCACTTTCTGTCGTCCCCTTCCCAATGCAAAACATCATACTTGTTAGGTGGAATAATTCCTCCTCCACCATTTTTTGCTTTTCAGGCCCTAATACTCCATTTTTTTATTCCTCATTTTCATAACTATCTTTAACATTTTTTCCATATAATTTTTATTTCCATATTTTGCCAGTTTTATTCCTTGTAATAATATCTCCATCACCATCTTTATGCATTTTAGGACCTATCATCCCATCCTTTTTTTTCTACCGCTTCACAATCATAATCATTTTTCATCATTTTCTTTACATTTTCTTGTGTTTCTACAGAAACATACTTTTCACATTCAGATTCAGCCTATCCTGGATAGTCCATGAAACGGTTCCCTATTATATGATCGAAGATGCATTCTTTTGAATGTTTTTTATGTAATTTTATGTAATTTTTTAAAGTTTTTTTTTTCTTTTTTGGAACAGCGATTTTTTTCCCTGGGAAAAAAATCACTAAGTGTTCGGGATTGTAAGCTTTTGCTTACATGGGGTCGATAAATCAGCGTTCGCTTTATTAAGCATTCGCTGATTTAATATAGACCCCATGAAACACATATTTCTCTTCTACATTTTCTGCATTTGGAAATGCATGATTTTTATGCCATGTCCCCACTTCCTGCAAGCCTCACAACAGTTTTGGTTAGCATCCATTCACAACTTGTGCACAACATAAATAACATTTATCTGAATGCCTAATATGAAAGATTGTGCTTTTGTACCTCTTTACACATACAGTGCTATTTTCTTGCACCAGGCTAGTATTGACAGTTTTAAATCAAGTGCCCCCTAGCGCAGCATACACCCTGCAGAAAAACTGATGCATGCAAGATCAACAACAAGCTGTGCTTGCCCAAGCATAGGCTGGTAACATTGTACATCAGACATGGGCACAAAGTGCAGAGCACTGTCATTACCATTTGCCTTGTTGCGTAAGCAAGTGCAGGCATGCACTGTCTTCCATAGGAGAATGTGAGTGCCATACCAAATGAATTTTTTTCTGTAATGTGTATAAGGTGTGAAGACGATTACTGAAGAATTCCATATGATGGGACACTGGGACTGGTGGTTTGAATGTGTGTGTGTAGTGAGGGCTGAAGTGTTTTCTGCGTGTGTGTGTGTGCGTGTGTGTGTGTGTGTGTGTGTGTGTGTGTGTGTGTGTGTGTGTGTGTGTGTGTGTGTGTGTGTGTGTGTGTGTGTGTGCTTGTTTGTCTATGCTGGGACAGAGTTTCAGCATCAGCAGTTGTAGCACTGCATCTCAGTCTAGCAGACAGGTCAATGCATGCATGGTAGCTGGTTGGAAACTGTCCACAGCCAAACAACAGAGTTTATTGATTGATAAAATGAATAAACTCTGTTGTTTGGCTGTGGACACAGTTTCCAGTCGTTTGTTTTTTCACAGTTCCTAGTGAATTTGAGTTTAGTTTTCATCTGTGTGACCATGATCTTGCCCATCCATGTCCATGATGGCTGCCATTCAGGGAGGTAGCAGTAGACTGGCTGCTTGAATGATGCTGGACACATGAAATGTGAGCCCGGGGCATTTTTCCTTGTCCAGAATGGAATTGAGGCTATCAGAAATGTCACACATGCAGAACATACACTCTCTGAGGTCATCTCATGCACACTTTATATATTTCAACTCTGAAAAGGCTGTAGTAGTACTAGCCTAGTCCTCCATGATGACTCTGCACATATGTTGTGTCACACTCATTGACGCAGCTAGTACAGAGGGAGTGGGAATCCATGTATCCGACAAGCATCAGTATGAACAGCCATGTAGTCAACCCTACATCATACAGGGCTTGTGGCAGATATTGATAACATGCCTATGGGTAGACACATTGACCTTTTGGTATGTACCTCACAAGACATCTACAACAACTGGAAAGACCACAGAAATACCTCACAAAGAGAATTACTGGCCTCAAACAGATGCCCTATGCAGACTGTCTCAAAAATCTACAGCTTTACTCCATCGCATATCGCCTACTCAGGGGTGATCTCTGCCTAACATACAAAGCTATGTCAAACCCAGAGCTGTTGGACATGCTCCACTTAAAGAAATTCCAATCCCTCTGAGCTACACGCTCTAGGGACCTAAACCTTGTCACCACAATAAACAGAACATGCTGGAGGGATAGATTCCTGTCCCAGAGACTTCCCATACTTTGGAACAGACTACCTATCTATGTCAAACAGAGCTCCTCATTAGCACTCTTCAAGAAAAATCTTGATGATTGGATGGAAAATGGGAAATTCACCCCAGGGATCACTTCTGTGGCTCTGCTCGACAGGGACACAGGAAAATAATTTTCTTGGGTGGTGAAAGCCAGGGTACATTTTTTGGCTAGGCTTGTATGGGCCCTAGGGCCGATAGCCTAGTACCAACCTATGAACCTATGAACCTATGAATGTGAACATCTGCAGTAAGCTGTCCTCCTTGTATGATGTGTTTGTTACTCAGGCACAGAGGCTGTGTCCACAGTGTGAGTAGGGGATCTGGTTTACACATTCCCTGTATCCAGCTCTGACACTATACTTCATGATCATGCCAGCTGAACACCACTATCATCTTCACCATTAGAGTCAGATGATTCTCCAGCATCAGCTGGCGGAAGTTCCACAGTGGTGGTGTCAGATAAGGAATCACCTGTGATCACAGCAAAACGCAAACCCTAGTACAAGTATAACTCATCACCTCTATAGTACTGTCAGTGCAAATTTAATAATACAATGCTAACTAACAATGCTGGATAATACCTTACCTTGTACAGGTGCTTGTATGGGATGTCATACCCTGATGTTTATATTATATCCAAATCATGCAACATTAGTTAGAGGTGCAGTGATAAAGGGAGCAATCAAAAATTATCCTAGTATAATACAGGTATAGCAATACCCACCTAGAGTATCACCAACACAATAAAGGACTGTGAGGAGACTGCCCTTCATCCAAGAGTGGCCAAAAATTCCTCTGTCTCCATCACAGGTGTCTTGATCGATGTCCCCCTCTCATCATCTTTCCTTCCTGTGCAAGGCATAGAGTCAGTTTTTAGCATCATGGCTAATGTTAGTGGTCCTAAATCTGACATGTTTGTAATTGTGGTTCTGGCCTCTGACAGCATTAATGGCATCTGCATTCTGCCAAGCAAGATCATGATAAAGCCAGTCAGCAGCCTCTTGCCTGAAGGGCTGATGACCATGGAGACAGATGGCCTTCTTACCACCTCATTATATCTGCATCCAGGACCCTTCTCTTTCTAGTCTTCTCCTATTAGGCCACCTTGATCTTCTCCTTGTCTTGTGTGACAAGATGAGAAATGTTTTTCTCCAAAATAGTTCCATCTGTTTGGAACAATCTCACAGATAACATTAGGAATATAGACCAACTACTCATCATCTTCTTTCGGCTGTTCCCGTTAGGCGTCGCCACAGCGGATCACCTGTTTCCATTTCTTCTTGTCCTCTGCATCTTGCTCTGTCACACCAACCACCTGCATGTCCTCTCTCACCACATCCATAAACCTTATCTTAGGCCTTCCTGTTTTCCTGTTACCTGGTAGCTTCATCCTTAGCATCTTTTTCCCAATATACTCAGCATCCCACCTCTGCACATGTCCAAACCAATGTAATCTTCCCTCTTTGGCTTTGTCTCCAAACCTTCCAACCTGGGCTGAGCATCTAATATACTTATTCCTAATCCTGTCCACCCTCGTCACACCCAGTGCAAATCTTAACATCTTTAACTCAGTCACATCCAGCTCAAACTCCTGCCTTTTTGTCAATGCCACTGTCTCCAATCCATATAACATAGCTGGCCTCACTACCCTCTTGTAGACCTTTCCTTTCACTCTTACAGGTACTCGTCTGTCACAAATCACTCCTGACACTCTTCTCCACCCACTCCATCCTGCCTGTACTCTCTTCTTGACCTCTCTTCCACACTCACCGTTACTCTGAACTATTGACCCCAAGTATTTAAACTCATCCACCTTCGCCACCTTTACTCCTTGCATCCTCACTATTCCTCTATCCTCCATCTCATTCACACACATATATTCTGTCTTAGTCCTGCTGACCTTCATTCCTCTTCTCTCTAGAGCACATCTCCATCTCTCCAGGGTCTCCTCCACCTGTCCCCTACTCTCACTACAGATCACAATGTCATCTGCAAACATCATAGTCCACGGGGACTCCTGTCTGATCTCGTCTGTCAACCTGTCCATCACCATTGCAAATAAGAAAGGGCTCAGAGCTGATCCTTGATGTAATCCCACCTCCACCTTAAACACATCCGTCACTCCCACAGCAGACCTCACCACTGCCACACTACCCTCATACATATCTTGTACCACTCTTACATACTTCTCTGACACTCCTGACTTCCTCATACAATACCACAACTCCTCTCTAGGCACCCTGTCATATGCTTTCTCTAAGTCTACAAAAACACAATACAACTCCTTCTGACATTCTCTGTACTTCTCCATCAACACTCTCAGAGCAAACATCGCATCTGTAGTGCTCTTTCCCAGCATGAAACCATACTGCTGATCACTAATCATCACGTCCCTTCTTAACCTAGCTTCCACTACTCTTTCCCATAACTTCATGCTGTGACTGATCAGTTTAATCCCTCTGTAGTTACTACAGCTCTGCACATCACCCTTATTCTTAGAAATCAGTACCAAAACACTTTTTCTCCATTCCTCAGGCATCCTCTCACTTTCCAAGATTTCATTAAGCAATCTGGTTAAAAACTCCACTGCCATTTCACCTAAACACCTCCATGCTTCCACATGTATGTCATCTGGGCCAACAGCCTTTCCATTCTTCATTCTCTTCATAGCTATCCTTACTTCCTCCTTGCTAATCCATTGTACTTCATGATTCACTATCCCTACATCATCCAACCTTCTCTCCCTCTCATTCTCTTCATTCATCAACCCCTCAATGTACTCTTTCCATCTCCTCAACACACTCTCCTCACTTGTGAGTATGTTTCCCTCATTATCCTTTATCACCTTTACCTGCTGCGCATCTTTCCTAGCTCAGTCCTTCTGTCTAGCCAGTCGGTACAGGTCCTTTTCTCCCTCCTTAGTGTCCAACCTTTCATACAACTCTTCATATGCCTTATCCTTAGCCTTTGCCACCTCTCTCTTTGCCATGCACCTCATCTCCTTATACTCCTGTCTACTTTCTTCATCTCTCTGACAATCCCACTTCTTCTTTGCCAACCTCTTTCTCTGCATACTCTCCTGTACTTCCTCATTCCACCACCAGGTCTCCTTGTCCTCCTTCCTCTGTCCAAATGTCATACCAAGCACCTTTTTATAAATCTCCCTTCTAGCTCTGCTGTAGTTACCTAGCTATTTGGTAACTCTTCACTGCCACACAGTGCCTGTCTTAACTCATCCCTGAACTCCACCTCACAATTACCCTTTTTCAATTTCCACCATTTGATCCTTGGTGCTGCCTTCACACTCCTGACTTTCAAAAAATACCCAGAGACAATCTGTTCAAAGAAGTTACATGCTACAGAGATATGGACTAACACAATGGTACACTAGCTGTTAGATTCTGCTATACTGATAGCTTCAGTCCAAAATGTGCAGGTTTAGACTGATCCTACCCTTGGACAACAGGAATAATGCAGATATAATTACACATCCCTGTTTGGTTTTGGAAAGCCATGCAACATTCACAAGCTGATTCTTAATAATAGTAACATATTACAATACTGTGAGTTGTGAAATATTCTTACCTACAATTATGTTATACTGAAGTTTAAATTCTCTACATTGTATATTTACACATTAATAGTGTATGTATGTATATGTTCTTATAAATATTGTGTAATGTTTTATTTAGTCACTGTTACCACTTGGCTATGTTTTGTATATGGAATTTTTGTCAAATGCCTTAACGGCACTATTGTTTTTTTTTCTTCTTTGTATTCCTAAGTGCATATATGTTATTCCCTTTGCCATTGTGGCCAGATTCATGGCAGAAAAGTGTCTCTAGATGAGTTAAACTAATATACAGAAAGGTAACAAAGGCAGTCAGCAGATACCATTCATATATGATACCAGTAACAATTTGTTCACCTGTCTGCAGGACAACAAGGATAGATAGAAAAAGTATTTTAAGATACTTCTGATTAAATAAAACCTTACAGAAGCTGTGCTGTCACATGCACAGTCAAGGAAGGAGGACATACCTCTCTTCTGTCCAGATTTTCAATTGATTTTTGCTTTATATTTTTGATATTTTCTTCTTAACAATTGTGGTTTCCTAGCAAATCATTGAGAATTGAAGTCATTAAATAATGGCATGCATTTGAGTTTCAGACTTCATATCCATCATAAAATGCATGGCATTGCAAAACATACTATTCTAGCAACTTTCTAAGTTTATAAGAGAAATAATTAAAATATGTTCCTGATTTTGGTCCTTTGTCTTCCCATTTTTTTTTTGGCTTTGTCCACACTTCATGTGCTAAAAGGTTGAGGGGTATGAGGAGAACCCACGTACAAAAATAAATGCAATAAGGAAGATGAAGTCAGAGAAAGTGCAGGCTCAGATGAAGTTACTGCAAGTATGGTCAAGATACTAGGAGAGTTGGGGAAGAAATATCTCCTGAGGATTCTCACTGCAGTACAGAGGCCTATCCCAGATAACTGGAGAGTTAGCATTACAATAACAGAGTACAAGAACAGAGGGGATATTTACAACTGAGAGCAGTGCAGATGTATTAAACATGTGTTGCACTGAATGAAAATGTTGGAGAGAGAGAGAGATAAATTAATGCACAGAGTAAACAAATGTGAGATGGGAGATGAGCAGTTTGGATTCAAATCTGGATGCAATACAACTGACCCAATGTTTGTAGTGAAACAGATAGTGTAGAAGAAGGTGGAGATGAGGAAAGAGTTCAACTAGGCATTCCTTGACTTAGAGAAAGTATATGGCAAAGTCCCAGGAACAGTGGTTGGAAGTCCCAGAAATATCAGTAGAATTAGTGCAGCCTATGTACAGAGACCCAATGATAAAAGTGTGAACAGTGGTCAGATTCATAAATGGGTTCCTAGTGACTCCACTCCTGTTCATACTTGTGATGAGCTATATGAACAAATAGACTGTAAAGGACATATAAAACAAAGCTGCTATATGCAATGTAGTACTATAAGCAGACTAAACATGAACTGCAAGTGGACTGAAAGGCAAATCTGAAGCCACATAGGATGAAACTGTACATAAACAAGAAGTTAGTCACAACAGCAAATGGAGAAAATCAGAAGAAGTTTAAGTGAAAGTGGATGAAAAAGCAGTGGGATCGGTTAACAGTTTCAGGTATTTTTGAGGTGTGGCTTAGGAAAGGAAAGTCCGAACAAGAAGGTCAAATCTAGAAGAAGAGGTGCTGCAGGCAATTGGAAAAAACTGTCATGGCTTGTGTGTGATAGAAGAATGCAAAAGAAGGCTTAAAGTAAGGAGCACAAAACTGTAGTGCTACCAGTGGCTCGGTATGGCAGATACCTGGACAGTGAAGGCAGAACTGCAGAGGAAGCTTGAGGTGATGGAGATGAAGTGCCTGAAATTGGTAGCAGGATGCACAATGGGGAACAGATAAAGAAATGAGGAGCAGAAGTCAAAGGAGCCCCAAATACAGAGAAGGTTAATGAGAACAGACTATGGTGGGGCAATAAAGCACAAGATCAGTTGGGAAAGCAGATTTGGGAGAGAAGGAAAAAAGGCAAATGGAAATGAGAGCATCTAGCCAAGCGATGGATGAGGGTCATAAGAGAAGACCTGAGAGAGGCAAGCACTGCTGTCAAACAAGGCTGGAAAGTTAATCTTAATGGAGGGAAATGCTGACAGTTGATGCATCACCCTGACTCCATTTACAGAAACAGATGCTTGGTGCCAGAGCCATGGGCTTAAGCTCAATGCCAAGAAATGTATAGTTATCCCCTTTGGGAAAAAAACATGTACCTGTAAATTACCACATAGGTGGCAGTACACTAAACACCGAAAGTGTGATAAGAGACTTAGGGACACAGGTGGACAGTAGTCTCACCTTTGATAACCACATCAACACAACAGTCAGGAAATTTTTCTATGTGGCACACCTCATCACTAAGGGCTTTTCATCCAGAAAAAAGGAGGTCATTGTCCCACTGTACTCATCCCTCATTAGACCCATTATAGAATACAATGCCCCATTTGGTATGTACCTCTCAAGACATCTGCAACAACTGGAAAGGCCACAGAAATACCTCACTAAAGGAATCACATACCTAAACCAAATGCCCTATGCTGACCGAATAAAAAGAACTCCACCTATACTCTGTCGCATATCGTCTACTCAGAGGTGATTTCTGCTTCACATACAAGGCCATGTCAAACACAGAGCTGTTGGACATGCTACACTTAAAGAAATCCCAATCCCTCAGAGACACACACTCCAGGGATCTAAACCTTGTCATCACAATGAACAAAACATGCTGGAGGGATAGGTTCCTGACCCAGAGACTCCCCAGACTCTGGAATAGACTGCCCATACATGTCAAGCAGAGCGCCTCTTTGGCCCTCTTTAAAAGGAACCTTGATGATTGGATGGGAGATAGGAAATTCACCCTGGGGATCACATCAGTCGCCCTGCTAGACATGGGTCCAGGGAAGTAAATACTGTGGAAAGAAATAGTCAGGGAATTGTTATGGCTAGGTTTGTATAGGCCCTAGGGCTGATAGCCTATTACCAACTTATGAACCTATGAACCTATGAAAATGCAAACTATTGGTGCTGATGATAATGATGTAATGCCATAAGCCCTCTATGCACAAAATTCTGTAAGATATAGAGATAATTTAAGCTGGTCAATAAATGCTTTAATACATTGTCTAGTCTGAAGGAACTTTGAGTTTATGGCTTCAAGTACTAACTCCAGAGTTTCGCTGAGATAAAGTGTTTGGGATCCATCCACCGAAGAAATTAAAAAGTCACTATTTTTTGCAGGTGCAAGCTCCCCTGCACCTACCATGTGGGGAATAAGATATCTACACCCCCTAAGCATATGTATACCAAATCTTTGGTCATACCAATATGAAGAAGTGAGTACTCTTCCCGCTAAGAAATTACTGCTGGTTTAGACTTAGAAACTGCACCAGGAGTGATTTCTTAATATAAGTAGTAATCAGTGAGTTCATCATCTAGGAGATGGAGCTTAATGAATAGATGCTTGGGGAGCTGGGGCTCATGGAACTATAAGGAAGCTGAACATTTGCTTCATCTATTAATGCCAGTGTTTATAACAAAGGAGGTATGATGCCATGGCATGTCATGTAGATACATCCCGGATCATCTTAGTTTGTTGTTAGACATGGTAATCCATCAGAACATTGAAAGAGCAGACTGGTTGTAACCAGGATGAAGCCATGTCAACAAATGCTCTCATTGCATCGACAGTGCTCCTTGTATTTAAAGATGGGGAGCTGTATACTTAATCGAAAAACTAGAATTTACTGAATTTGTCATTTCATGACTTCCAGAAATAGAAAAAATGAATCTTTCCATTTTACAGATGTAGACATAGCTGTAATATGAATGCATAATATTAAAAGAGACAGGTTTTATGTCTCCGGATAATTTATTTTATTGTATCAGAAGTTTGATATGACATAACTAAGCATTAGTGCCAAATCCATGGCTTTTAGGTAATAAACTAGAACAGACTCTCAGCTTTCATTTTGTAAAACTCAGTACTACGAAGGAGTGTGATATTCAGCTTGTGTATGATCTTCCATTGTAAGTTAGTTCATTCACACAATCAATTAATGCAAATGGTTAACTTCTACTGTTTCAAGAAGTGTAAGAGATCATCCTGCACTTTCATAACCTTAGTCAATAGGTGATGTTATAAAGATTAAGGTCATCCTGGAGTGTGTATTATGCAGCAAAAAGCTAAATGCATCACTAGTGTTGAAAGCCAAATGAGTATCAGGTGAATATCACATAGCAAGTTGATGTCATGACTTATGTTTGTCTAACAGATATTCAACACCCTTAAGTGGGTAGTGCAAATAGCAGTATATAAACACTGGCATCACCCTCCTTTTTCCATTTTGTACTTCGGGTCCTGGCATGACATCAACAGTGACCATCACCTAGTGCCAATGTTCACACTGCCAGGTGATTCTATAAGCAATATAGTGAAAATCAAAACTTAGTGTAACAATTACAAAGCATTTTAGAAAGGTGGCTTCACACCTCCACATCTCAAATACAGGAAGCCAGATCCCTAAGCTCTGTCAGGTTATATATACTAATGCAAATATAGCTGATCCTCAGAGCAAATTCTCTGAGGTACCAGAGTCTTGGCTTTAGTGTATGAAAGTACATTTTTTTGGAAGGAGCACTTCCAGCAGCTTCTGAATGAAGAAAACCCCACAGAAGCTGTACTGCCCCAGACACAGATGAGAGAAGAGGAGGAGCCCATTACAGAAGAAATAAGAACAGCCTTAAGGAAAATGAAGTCAGGGAAAGCAGCAGACTCAGATGAGGTCACAGCAAATATTACAAAGATGTTGGGTGATATAGGAGAGAAATGCCACCCGAGGGTACTTCCTGCAGTATGGAGAGAAAGACGTATCCCAGATGACTTGAGAGTAAGTATACTAGTGTTAATGGTCAAGAACAAAGGGGACATTCACAACTGTGGCCAGTACAGACGTATCAAACTCCTGTCACACTGCATGAAAGTTCTGGAAAGGGTGATTGATAAATGAATATGCAGAGAAGTAGAAAGTAAGGTGGGAGAGGAGCAGTTTGGATTCAGATCAAGATGCAGCACAACTGACATGTGTCATTGCAGGCATGCTCTGTGCAAGAACTTCAGCAAAGGACAGGGGAATGGAATGCAAACCTGAAGTCACATGGATTGAAACAGAGTACAGTTAAAACAGTTGTAATGGTAACAAATTGGTGAAATCAGAATAAGCTGAGAACTGAGATAGAAGGGGAACATTGTGGAAAAGGTAAACAGCTTAAAATATCTGGGAGGGATGGTTGAGGAGAAGGGAAGTCTGAACGAGAAGGTCAAAGCTAGAATCAGAGGTGCTTCAGCCAACTGGCACAGAGGGTCAGGCATAGATTATGATAGAAGAATGCCAAAAAAAGCTGAAAAGTAAGATGTAAAAAACAGTAGTATGACCAGTGCTACTGTATGGTAAAGAAACCTGGGCAGTAAAGGCTGAGGTTGAGGAAGCTAGAGGTGATGGAGATGAAGTGCCTGAGATAGGTGGTAGGATGTACACTGTGGGACAGTGAAAAAATGAGGGCATAAGAGCAGAAACCAAAGTAACTTCAATTGCAGAAAAGGTCAAATAGAACAGATTATGGTGGTTTGTGCACATGTGCAAAAAAGCTGAAGACAAACTGATGAAGAAGATTTGGGTCAGACAGGAAGAAGGCAAGGGCAAAAAGGGTGTCCAGCAAAGCAGCGGTTGGATTGTGTGAGAGAGGACCTTCAGCACTCAGGCTTGAGTGTTGAAGAAGGTAGGAGAGTGGGATTTAATAGATGAGCGAGATGGCAGTAGGCAGTTGACTTGACACTCCACCCCATATAGAACATAGAAAAAAAAGGGGGGTTGATGTTAATGAGGATGATGATGATGGATACCTTTTTGCCTTTTACTGTTTGCACTTAAAGTGTTGAACATCTCTTGAGTGAACATTTGCCTTAGTTCTACAAAGGACAAGGGCTTTCTATCTCTCCTTATTGTGTTTCTATTAAAAGCAATAGGAATAGTGGGTGTTTGTGATTTACAGAACCCTGCAACCCTGCAAGACTGAAATAAGAAATCAAAAATTTGAGAAGGGTCCAGGGAAGACATTGTATTTTAATGTGTTCCCCTGTATATAATATATATCATACCAGTATTGATGAGGCATTTTCATATTTTTTCAGGTGGATGGAGAGGCAGCACTAGAAATAATGCATTATCCTGGTCCTGTGAGCTGTTTACATGACATTTTACTAGTTCTCTGAAATGAATATGAAACTGAGGTAGGTGGATAATTGAAATGCCTGTGTATGTGATTACCACCCTGCCACATTATTTTGTTAAAGCTGTGCTCAGCTGTACTTAACTAGAGGTGACATAATTCAGGAAAGCCATACTATATTTACTTTTGAATCTAATTCATAATTCTTTCTCTGTAAGTGCATATGAACCTGTAATTAAATAAACAAAAGAAATAAATTGGCTTACTTATTATGAATTATAAAGATCTTCAAAGCTATGGCTTGCCATATTCACTTTAACTTAATAAGGAATGACATTTTCTCAGAAAAGCCATGAAATATTTACATGGCAGACCAACTTTTGGCTGTTCATGCATTATTACAGATTATAAAATGAATTGCATTTTATGAATTTTTCAAATCTTAAATGCTAAATCTTGCAGTGAGATACAATGAAGACTCACCAAGTGCTTATAATAATCCGCATGCTATACATAGGATCCTTAACTCAGAATGTGCCACTTCCTAATATGATTTACAGGCAAAACACAGGATAGAAATGGTGATAACCCTTACAGCTCTAATGTATGTCCCAAAAGGTTTCTTTATATTCAATTATCCTATTAGGAAATCTCCCAAAGATCAGATACCATAAACTTTAATTCCTCATGTGAAATCAGAGAATAGTGGTTATTGCAATCAGTGGAATATTATCACTCCAGTCCTGTAGCACTTTTACTGTAAAAATTGCAGTCTACTAGTGTTCAAGGTTATGTGTCCAGTATATGGCATACAGACAATTTATAAAAGTTCTGTAAATGAAAAAAACAATAAAATAGAAGACTATCCTCTGTGATGTGCTTTTGTGTGATCCTCAGGCATCTGTGCATAAATTGGAGGGGCTACTATGAATGCTCACATCTTGTTTAAACTGATGTGGTTATTCAAACCCAAAACAACTAAAACCTTGGAAGTTCACTGCTTAAAGCAATGACTTTCCCCAAATCGCAAAACACAATGCTTTTTTAGGGGATAAGCCCCTATGCACACCCCAAACTATATAAATATATATATATATATATATATATATATATATATATATATATATGATTTAACATTCTGCAGATTGATGAACTATCTAGGGATGAACAACAGGGGCCTCAGACTGGAGCCTATATATATTTAATGTTATGGTAAAACAATAAAATATACAATTAATATCTTAAAAAGGTAGTTTGCTGTTGCTGGTATAGTGTGGGTAGGATTCACTTTGGAAAGAGTACTGTAAGAATTTATTGTTTGTGATAATGTTCTCCTTACAGGAAATTAAAATGAATACATTTAATAATGTTATGCATATTTTATACAGGAACCAAATCAGACTTCTCCTCCTTTACCAGTGCAGTTTTTGTGTCATGTACAATATGCTCCCATAGCATTATCTAGCCACAGATGATAATTACTATTTGTTTGAAGCAGAATTACCTATCAAAACTGAACTGGCCATCACTGAAGTAAAGCCTTCTTTATGGATTGTCAAATATGTATAAATTAATGATCTTTGTTTATGAACTCTTTTACTTGTAGAGAACAAGCTTGCTTTTCTGCGTAATCTTTGAAAGAAATTTATAAAATGATGCCCTCAGTTTTGTTGTGAATGGGATACTGCTGGTGTGGTTACTGTACTGGCCATTCGGTAATCTCATAGATGTAGAGCTACATAACTAACAAATGTTCCAAGCTCATGAACAGGTTGTCTATAAAATAATAAATATGCAATTGTTTTGGAGACAGTGATTAAAATTAGTGGTATTAGTACAAGAGGTAAACACTTCAAATATTCTTTTTCTTGTATCATCCTTGGTAAAGCCAGCATAAACAAACACAACACCTACGGCAACTCAAAGAAGCCTGACTGCACAGTTCATGCACACAAAAATGCATCACATTTGCTCATCAGCAGAAGAAAATGGAAGGTTAGTGTGGTTTGCTTTTTTTGTTGTTTAATTATGTTACGTCCCCTTCTTGGGGATATGATATTGAATTGATATTAATTGATGAATCACAGAATATCATTATTTAAATGGAGGCTAATGCTGAACTGTACCCCTCTGCATCTCCCACGTGTCTGAGGTTGTACTCTTCACACTCCTGCTTATTAAATATACTAACGCTGACCTTACACTATATGAGTTTGAATGGCATGCATGCTTTCTTTTCTGCAAAACAAGCATTTCTCTTTAATATGAGGAAGCACAAATTCAAAGACAACATGTCTGCTTGGCAGGTGTGAAGGAGAAAGGAAACTGCAGTTTTCCAGGGAGGTTGAATCTACTAAGATAGTGACTAAATAAATAAATGGTAAGAAAGCATTCAATAAAGTTTCCTTTTTACTAACTTAATAAATCCATCTTTACCGGATGACCACTGTTTTTTTCCACTATGTTAATACAGGCATCATCAATGGATAGCCACATTTTTCATTTTAATGAAGCTGGCCACATTTCCACCATGACCCTTTTCTATAGAGAGATCCTTGCTGACACAGGATAAAGGTAGAGCATTATAGCTCAGTCTCAAGACACTAGATCAATCACTTGAAGAAAAGATCTTTAATTCCTCAAAGTGATCCCTTCCCCACTCAAGTCATATTCATCTAAAAAGAAGCCAAAAGCCTTAAAACAAAGAATTCTTACCTATAGTAGTGAAAGAAAGTCATCTGCTGGAATGCAACAGAGATCTTAACCCCCCTTAACTGTCCTAACAGAAGAATTCTAGATAATCTAATTATGTTGTTTTAGTGAATCTTGACTTTTTTATCAATCAGTGTCTTAGACTTTGTCAGATCATGGTCTGTTCAGTATTGAAATGGCAAAACAAGAAGATTTGTTTTCTTTCGTCATCATTTCAATATATTATCACTGGTTGTGTCACAGATTGCATTCTTGTCAGCAGTTTGTATAACTTGGAGAAAAGGGCAAAGGTATGTTTTATGTCTTTTTCCTGCTTTATCTTCTCTGACTTTGTGTAAACTTGAGGTTAGTATGTATAAAGTCTGGGGTGTCATGCCTTACCCTCCAACAGGTGTGTAAGGTGACTTGTGTCCCTGCAAATAAAATTGTGTGTTTTTTTACTTGGGATTTTTGCTGTTTTCATCTCTCAGTCTCCAATTGATCAAGACTTTTTGTTTCACATGACCACTAGTTGATTAAATAACATGCAATTATTCATGGTTGATCTGGAGCATATTTCTGGAGCTTCTACTTGTATTCTAACCTCTACACATGTAACAGCAAAGCCACTGGTCACAACTTTCCTAAAAGGTGTTCTTGGCTTATGAACTCCAAGAAAATCTAGCGCTCCCCTTGTGGGTTATTATTTTGATGTCAGATAGCTAAACTTGCCTCCTTTGGAAGTAACAGACACAATAGATATAAAATACATTTGCTATAAAACATTTTCTTCTAGTGACTCTTATTTCATAGAGCATAGTAAGCCTGCCTTTGTCAAAGCACCTTATATTTTTGTTCGTAATGAAATAGTGTCCTTGAGACTGTCCTACTTTCAAATCAAAAAATATTTAAGTACTGACTATTTCCCTAATTAATGACACAGAACAGGAACATATTCGTTAATCATAGAGAGCTTAGGTAAAAGCTCAGGAAAACAGGTTAACTGTATCCTTAAAGACTTGGTATCAGTAAACAAACTATCTAAATGTTTGTCCAATAATATTGTCTTTTGCTAAGGTAAGTGCATTAAACCTTTGCAAGGAATAGCTACAGCACATTGCAGTAGGCCAGCAACAATTTTATCAGCTTAAGAGATGTTTTGTACATGTTATTTAGAAAGCTGATACATGGACAATTACAAAAGTTGTTAGAGGTAGGAGTAATAAAAGATGTGGCATGAGTCTATCTGTATGCATTACTGGTGGTTTGAGACTGAATGTACAATTCATAAAACTGTATTGCTATGAAAAGATCTAGTTCATGCACACATAGTACACTGGATCACAGCTGCTGTAGTTGTGGACTGTACATCTATTCCACATTGCCATGTTCCTTCTGGGTTTGATGATGTTTGTGAAATTTAGGCACATGTTCCTCATGGAACAACAATATTGAACTTTCCTGCCATGTTTGTTCCTGATAATGGAGATACAACTTGCCTAAAGTAGTGTTAATGATTGACAGATAATATATAAAGTGATGTAATATGTCTTTACAAAAGTAGCTACACATTGATCTAAGGGAAGAGTTGCTTGATTTAATAGAGATAGATAGATAGATAGATAGATAGATAGATAGATAGATAGATAGACAGACAGACATATTAGGACTGATGAAATAAATAAATTACAGAAAGCCAACAAGACCCAAAAATGTTAGAACCCTGATGAAACAAATGAACACAGTAATCAAAAATATTTACCAAAATTCATGTGATACAACAGAAGTTAATAGGATATATTACTGTGCAGCTAAATTAATAACAGATAAAGTCTTACCATGAAAACACGGGGCAATAAGGGAAAAGAAGTGCAGAAATCAGTTGCAGTCATGGAAGTATCAAATAGAGAAAACTAGAAGTGCCACTGATAGAAGAATAGTATAGAAGAGAAACCAGATCATCAAAAATACGTAGAACACGGATGTGATAGAAGAAATGCACAGTATTAAAACAGGCCAGAATCTATTGTATATTAATTCAAATAATAAACTAAAGATATCAGTACAGGCAGAAAAAAACTTACTAGATTTACAGAAAATTTTAAAATAAAAATACAAAATAAGCAATTCATTGATGGACCAAAAAAGTTTTATAGAGAATTGGGAAACAAAGCAAAATGAATAGAAACACAACCCAAAAAAATAGACACATTTCGCAGAAATATCTATAAAGTCCTTGCAGAACATAAAAAAGATGCCGAATGGATAGAAGAAGTAAAAGAAACGGTAAGAAATTCAAATGTACAGAATATGAAATGTGTTGAATTAATGGCCAGAGAAATCAAAACAAAATTAAGAAGAGCTCCTGATTAGAACACCGCAAGCCAAGATGAAGTACTAAATTCTGGCTTGTTGTTGTGTCTTTCGGCTTTTCCCGGTTAGGGGTTGCCACAGTGGAACTCCAGTCTGCTAATGACTGGCAGCAGATTTTTACGTGCCGAGTTGCCAGCTCTGACGCACAACCTTCAATGAAGGTACATCCATTCACGCATATCTCCACACAGAAGACGCTCTAGCTGAGAATCAAATGGGACAACATCTTACTATGAGGTGACAACGCTACCGCAGCACCAACACTGCAGTACAGGTACTAAATTCTGGCTAAAAGTATTAAAATCTATACATGAATATTTAGCCCTGAGTAAGAACTACTTATATGTGAATCTCAAACAGACAACAACCTGGTTAACAACAGCAAAAATGATACTCCACCTGCAAAGATATCCTAAAAAGTATAGACCAATAACTAGCCCTCTGATGAGGTATAAATTATATACTGGAAGTGATGACAACAGAGTCTATAGACATTTAGAAAAAAAACTAAATCATGGCAATAGAATAAAAGGGTAACAAAAGAAAGTCATATGAAACAAAGGGATCATTTATGGTTAAATAAAGTCATAATGGAGAATTGTAAAAAGGGGAAGAATATAAGTCTGGCATAGATAGACTACAGAAAAAACATTTGACAACATCTCATATTCATGGATAAAAGAGTGTATAAGATACACCCTGCATTGATCAATTACATTACAATGACCATGAAACAGTGGCAAACCACTTGGCAGCTAAGCCATGATAAAGGAAAGATTATTATCCCAGGGATACAAGTTCAAAGGAGGATATTCCAGGCTGACTGTTTGTCACCACTGCTTTTTCATCTTGTCTTTATCTCATTAAGCTGTCTACATAACGGGTTAGGTCATGGCTACAATTTGGCTCTCAGAAAACAACAAAGTGTAAAGACCTCATCTTCTTTTTGTGGATTATTTAAAACTGTACAGTTCATCAGATGAGAAGCTGAAAGCACAACTGCAAGTGGTCAAAACATTCTCAGATCATAAAAGAATGTCCTTTGGTCCTGACAGATGTGCAAAAGCAACATTTAAAGTAGGAAAGCTGCAGCTCCAGGAAAATATCAGTCTGGGGCAGGAATGTGATATAATGGATCTTGAGCAGGAGGGAGTGCATACATGTTTTCGAATTGATGAAGGATTGATGATAAATCATGAATAAATGTGAGCAAAACTCAGTAAGGAATATTTTAGAAGAATAATATTAATACTGAAAACTGTCCTGACATCTAGAAACAAAGTCAAAGTTTTTAACCCATGTGGTCTTCCAGTTCTAACTTACAGTTTAGGGGTGATTGACTAGCCCCAAAAAGTACTGGATCATCTAGACAGAAAAAGAAGAAAAATGCTCCACATTTTTCAAATGATATATAAAAATCAGTGTATACCAAGATGATATACTCCTCGTCTGAGGGAGGTTTGGGCTTCCATGAAACTGATTATGTGTATAGATCTGCAATAGTAGGACTGCATACATATCTGCTGACCTCACACGATCCAAACATAGTGAAGGTTTTGAAACATGAAGAGACCAAATCTAAGATGACTTCCCTGTTTGGTTTAGCAGAAGCATATCAGTGTCAAATGGGAATGGAAATTAAACCAGGAGGAGATAAAAATCAGGCAGCAACTGAATGTGCCAAAAAACAAAAGAAAGAATATAAGGTGAAGGATCAGATGAGAAGGTAAGAAATGTAAAAAAAGGCATAAATATAGTTGCAAGTACAGAAAACTCCTCAAACAACCTCATGTCAAGCAGGATCTGAAAGAGGAGTGGTTAAGAAGAGGTGAATTTAAATCAAAACATGAAAGGTTAATATTAGTGGCCCAAGACAGTGGATTACATGCATGTTAGTTTACAAAGTCCATTGAATGTATGAGAGAACCAGAAAAATGCAGCTTCTGTAAAATAGAACTGGAAACAGTCATACATCTTGTTGCTAGGTGTATATATTGAAAGGCATAATAATAATAATGTGGCAAGACTGTCGCAATGGGGATTGTGCAAGCATTACAATACTGACGTAGCAGGGAAGCATTGGAAACATGAGCCACAGGACATTATAGAGAATGATGAAGTTTATATCCCATGGGATCACCCAGAGAAAGCCAGATGCAGTAGTCCATGAAAAGAAGACAAAAGACTGAGATTGCTACATCCAGTAATTGCAGTATCTTATGTACAGAGAGACAAAGTCATGAAGTTCCACAATTTTCAGGCAGAAATTAATGTGGAAGAAGAATACCCAGACAGTTCCAAAAGTAGTAGGAGCAATGGATCTACAAAAAAATAATTTAGTCATATTTAGACATGCTGCTAATATATCTAACTCCTTATGAATTGCAGAATTAGTCAATTCTGGGCACATTGTGGGTGCTGCAAAGAGCACTTTCGGCTAAGATCAAAAAGTGAAACAATACTAATTTCAGAAACTTTAAGCACACTTTGATTTTGGAATGTTGTCCATTCCCTTCATGGTATTAGACACCCAAAAGACTCAGAGAAATGAAGCCAAGGGGATATTGCATCATTACCTGCACAGAGTAAAGGCAACTATATTGGCAGGCTTAATATAAGTATTTTGTCTACCTGTCATGATTATACTGCTGAAAGTCAATTATGTAGCTTTGACCTGCTCAGCTTTGGGTTTTATATTAGTAAGATAACTGTCCAGGTAGTTCTGGGGGCATACACAGAGGGAGATGTCAGTTGTCAGACTCCAAAGTATTACTTATATGGAGCATAATAACTGTATAAGTAAAACCTACAGTTCTGTCTTAACATTGGATCTCATTTCAAGGCAAGACAGGATATGAGCAGATAGGTGAATGTAATGAGTGTCTGTATGACTCGGTATAATTTTATTGTACTCAGATAATGGACATACAGGAACATTAACCATTCCTAAATCACAATCCATTTTCCTCCCATATCTTTATAACATGATATTAGGGAACACTTTAGACCTCTGTATTTGTATATGCAGGTGTCCAGCGTGTGAATGCTTGTGCATTTGTGTGTGTGTGTGTGTGTGGGGGGTGTACTGCTTATCTTGTGATGAGCCAGTATTTACTTCAGGTCAGGACAAAGCACATCACACATGTCTTGCATGCCTTCCTATGCAACTCTGAAGGTTTGTTTGACACTAGCATTGGTTCACCCAGTGATGGAACAACTGAACCTCTTTACAGCAAACAACACTTCTCAAAATATCTAGTCAACTGCACTGACATTTGAAAAAGCCTTGCACTGAGGGAACTGACTTTATGGTTTTTTCATGCAATGTTGTATAAGAGAATGAATTTTAACTAATAACATCCTAGTGATGCCTCCAGGTGCATCTGCCTTTAACTCCTTCTGACACCTCTAGTGTCAAATATTCCATATTAGTATTAATAATTCCAAAAATATGCTATGTACAAGGTTTTAAAATATTTCATCTTAAAACTTACACAATGGCAAACTCAACTACATTCATACCTGACCTTTGTCTAGTACAGGTAAAGAGATATCAACTATTGTTTTTATGATGTTAATTTATATAGATATAACTTTTACATGTTTCTAAATATCTCAACAACCAAGTAACACAGACAGAACTCCTTAGCCTCATATGAAAGCTCTCAGCTAGATGAATAAAATGCTGCTGACAATGTGTGTGTAACTTGAATGATCACTGCAATATTGTAAGCTGTTTACAAAATATTACAAAAGTAATAGTTACTGTGTTTACCGTGGCTTATAAAATTCAAGTTTAAGACATAGAACCTAAAGAATACTACCACTATAAAAATAGTTTGTGCTGAAGGATTTGCCATTTATACTTATTTCATAGCCTGTATGGTTCCAGAGATATGAACATTTGTTTGAAATGTGAGGACATAATTTGACTCTGTCAAAAGGCTTCGTCTCCATCCAATGGAAGTTACAGGGCACTCTTCCTGAGCTCCATTGGAGTGAATGAGTTAAAATAATGGGGAATTAAAGTGACAGTTGATCTTATTTTGATAGCTAACATATGGTTTCCTGTCTACATAATAGTTACATACACACTTAAAGCTCAATAGAACTGGAATTAACATAGACATGCTACAAGGGATCCTGCAGTGTCCCAAAAATGACTAGCTTTGTTTACTGGAAAATACAGACAGACAAGGAAGGAAACAAAGATAAATCAACGTTCCCTAGGTAATGATGTACTGTTGCAATGGCCTCCCTTTTACGATTGATTGTTATGGTAAGTGAATGACAGAACTTTACTTTATGCTTGGTAGAGTGGCAAGAAACACTTGACATAACTATACTTTATGCTTGGTAGAGTGGCAAGGAACACTTGACTTCAAGTGATTTCTAATTCTTTGCAAGTCTCCAATCAGACTCATCAGAAGACAGCAAATGGGTGGAGTCTCTTTTCTTCAGGTATAATAGATAGAGTTTTTCCTCAGGAATAATGAGTGGAGTTTTTCCCTCAGGTATAATGGGTGAAGTTTTCCTCAGGAATAATGAGTGGAGTTTTTTCCTCAGGTATAATGGGTGGAGTTTTCCTCAGGAATAATGGGTGGAGTTTTTCCTCAGGAATAATGGGCGGAGTTTTTTCCTCAGGTATAATGGGTGGAGTTTTTTCCTCAAGTATAATGGGTGGAGTTTTTTCCTCAGGTAAAATGGGTAGAGTTTTTCCTCAGAAATAATGGATAGAGTTTTTCCCCAGGTATAATGGGTGGAGTTTTTTCCTCAGGTATAATGGGTGGAGTTTTTCCTCAGGAATAATGGATGGAGTTTTTTCCTCAGGTATAATGGTGGAGTTTTTTCCTCAGGAATAATGGATAGAGTTTTTCCTCAGGTATAATGGGTGGAGTTTTTTCCTCAGGTATTATAGGTGGAGTTTTTCCTCAGCTATAGTGGTGGAGTTTTTCGTCAGGAATAATGGGTATAGTTTTTCCTCAGGTATAATGGGTGGAGCTTTTTCCTCAGGTATAGTGGGTGGAGTTTTTTCCTCAAGAATAATGCTTGGTGTTTTTTACTCAGGTATAATGAGTGGTTGATTCCTGTCTGGAATTTTGGGACAGATGCACTTCTGCTACTCAGGAATGATTAATAGCTATGTTCATGTGGTTTAACAGCCTTCTTACAGTGATTCAAAAGACTAATCCTAAATAGGGCAGGTGTTGCAAGCTGGTATTATTTGAACAATAGTCTGCCCTTGGTGAACAACATATATTTTAAAGACTCAGACATCTGGAGTGGAGGGGCAAACTTATATCTGAAAGAATTCAGTTGAGTTAGGGTAATAAGAACAGATATTGTGCATGAATTTAATAAAGTAGCTAAGAACAACTTCAATGGTTGGGAAAATGCACAAGCGAATTCCATTTTTTAAAACTGTAATAGATTGTCAACATTCTCCTGCACTGTGTTTTCTGGGCTTCAGATATTAATTGGCACTGAATGGTAAAGATAACATGATGGTAACCTACAGCCTTAGAAAAATTCCATGTGGGATGGTAGTACAAAGCCAGTGATGTTCTCTTTCATGCCTACTTATCACTTTCAGTATGGCAGCAATTATTTATTTGAATGTTTATTTATTTATGTGGTTGTTAAATGAGTAAGCGATCTAATTCATGGAACATTTTCATCTTCAGTAATGTTCATTTTGCATGCTTTCTTATCACTTTGAGTATGGCAGCAATTTTTTATTTTATTTTATTTTATTTTACATTTGTTGACCAGGCTATTCTAGCTGGATATATGTCCATTTTCAGTAGAGGCCCGGGGAGAAAAGCTCCACAAAAAGATGGGTTTATATAATCAAGAGTTGTTATACATTCAAATCAGAAATATTATACAAAAGGAAGGTGTTACAAAAAAAAACTGGTTCATAAGCATTACCAAGAAAAATATTTTGCAATACTTGAAATAAAAATGCAAGAATTTTTTTTTTTTTTTTTTAATAAGGGTGAAAAGAGGTTGAGGGAATAGAAAGTTTAGTCAGGGTTTGTACAAGGACAGAGCCATTGAGAGTTAAGCAAAGTTTTTAGGTGCTTCTTGAAAGTGGGTAAAGAAGTAATAGCAGTGAGTTCACTTGGAAGCTTGTTCCAGACAGGTCCAATACAGTTGGAGAACAAACAGTCCCCAGCTTTGTTGTTGGATTTATAGGGTGCCGCTAGTAGCTTTGTGGCGGAGCGCAAGGAAGATAGATTTTTATAAGGAGAAATAAGGGTACTAAGTATTGTGGTATTAGAAGGTTGATAAAAGATTTTGTGGGTGATGCTAAGTTGCTGTAGTCGTATTTGATTTTGAAATTCTAGCCAGCCTAGTTGTTTAAGATTGGAGCAATGATGGGTTCAAAAAGAGGCTCCTGTGGCAAATCTTGTAATATTATTATATGATATTGCTAGTTTATTGAAATTAGATTTTGATAAGTTTGTAAAAATAGGTGAGGCATAAAGAAGGGTAGAGAGTAGGTGCATTTGTGCTATAGTCCTTCTGGCTGAGGTAGTAAGGAAGGGTTTGAGTCTGTAGAGAGATCCAAGTTTTCTATTGACTGACTTGATGGTTAAGTTAATATGGGCATCAAAGTTGAGATTATGGTCTATTGTGACACCTAAAAGTTTGGTAGTAGAGTCAGGGGATATTATTGTGCCATTGTTAGAAATTATATCAAAGGTAAAGGTCGAAGATTTCTGTGATGGTGTAAAAGTAATAATTTAGTCTTTTGGGATTCAGTAAGAGGCAATGCTGAAAGAACCAGTTTTCCGCTGCTGTGAAGACTTGTTGTGTAGTGGTCTGAAGCTTAATTGGGGAGGATGCTGAACATATCAGTGTTGAGTCATCGGCATATTGTATACATATGGATTGAGGAAGGGACATATTTAGATTGTTAATAAAAATAGAAAAGAGGAGAGGTCCTAGTATTGAGCCTTGTGGCACTCCTATTGTGATGGGAAGAAGAGATGAAATGTGATTATCCCAAAGAACTGCTTGTTGTCTATTTTCTAAGTAGGAATTAAACCACTGGATAGCTTGAGTGTCCAAGGCAAATGATTTGAGGATATTTAGTAAGAGGGAATGGTTGACCATATCAAAGGCCTTAGAGAGGTCTAAGAATAGCGCTGAGGACAGCAGGTTGTTGTTCCGATTTTTATTAATATGGTCTATGAATGACAAGAGTGCTGTAGTAGTGCTATGATAGGGTCTGAAACCGTGTTGGCAGTCTGCCAGAAGATTGTTTTATTTATTTATTTATTTGTTTGTTTGTTTATTGACTTAATTTAGTTTGTTAACTGAGTAAGTGAGCTAATCGATGGAACATTTTCAGCGAAAACCCAGGCCACAAGGCAGAGAACAGAGAAAAATTGGCCATCATTTACACATTACAGTCCAGTAAAAATAAAATACAGATGAAAATGTAAGTAATAATATTTCAACTGTGAGATGTGATATTCCAGAAAGATGGAAAGAAATATATACAGTACAAAACTAGTTGAAATAATATACTCCTAGCTTACATAATATAAACAGTGTAAGTATAACAGTACTTAAAGATGTTATGCCTTCTGAGAAGATGTAGAAAATTTACAGTAGTAAGGAACTTCAGTGAGTTGAAGTATATTCATATTTGTGTAGTAATCATACAAATATATTCAACTATGTTGCAAAGCATATAATATATATAATAGGCCTTTTAGATGGAAGGCTGCTATCCATAGTCCCTTTAAAAATTACAAGACACAAACTTTTTAAGTGCTCTTCAATATTACTCTAGAAAAGGAATAATTTAATTTTTAATATGCTCTGGTAGTGGTTCCAAGTTGCATGAATGGTCCTTGTGAAGATTTCCATCCCTCCTTTCTTTCTCTGCATGAGGCCTATATAAGTCTAAGCACTTATTATCATTACTTCTTAGGTTATAAAGAGATTTCTTACAGTTAAAAACTAGGTTAGATTACATCTCAATACTATGATCTTTGAAGGTGAAGGCAGGGTCTAACCACAGTCCCATGTATTTATATTTTCTGAATCTTTCAATTAGATTTCTCACCAAGTCATGTATTCTTTTTGAGAACATGCTATTCCTGACCCCATTCCAGAGAATGTTACAATCTTGAAACTATGTCTGAATTTTCTGAAATGGGCGACTGATCTTAAAATAAAGATATACTTCAGTACGATTGCTTTTTATCTGTCATGTATGCTTGATTGTCTCCTGTTTACTTTGTATATATATATATATATATATATATATATATATATATATATATATATATATTTATTTATATATATATATATATATATATATACACATATACATATATGGGTCTACTTCATAACATTGGAATTTGGTAACATTGAATTTCATAACATTGAGACCAAAACATCTAAATCCCAAAACATTGAAAACTCAGAACATTGAAAGTGTGCTTCATAACATTGAAAGCTGCAATGCATCTGTAAATAACAACCTTTCCACCTATAACAACACCTAACAAACACACTTTCTACCCCATAAATTAAATATACCAATTCCAACATCACACTACAGTGGAAAAAAGTTAATTTCCTAACCTCACTGTATCACAATCACCATACACTGAGGTTAGGAATTAAACTTTTTTCCTCTGTAGTGCGATCTGGGAGTTGGTATATTTAATTTACGGGGGGGTGTGGGGGTGGAGGCCCCCCCCACATGGAGGGTGCAGGGGGGCTTGCCTCCTTACAGAAACATAGTACAAAATGTGTTTGTTAGTTAGGTATTGTTGTAGGTGGAGGGTATCTTATTTACTTGTGCAAGGTAGTTTTCAATTTTATGAAGCACACTTTCAATGTTCTGAGATTTCAATGTTTTGGGTTTTCAGTGTTTTGAATTTTCGATGTTATGGTCTCAATGTTATAAAATTCAATGTTATGGAATTTCAATGTTATGAAGTAGACTCGTGTACGTATATATATATATATATATATATATATATATATATATATATATATATATATACATATATATACATATATATATATATATATATATATATATATATATATATCTATATTTATGTAGATAGGAATGTTTTCTCCTGTATTTTGATCCCATCCACCTTTGGTACCTATATCTCAATTTTCTAATATTTTGCAATGTTCTATTGTAAGTTGTTTTATGCAACCTTTGCTGTCATTTGCTTCCTGGACTGAGACTGAAATTGGTCAGTTTTGATAAGTGCTGCTCCCTGGTTAACAAATTCAAATACATAAATAAATAATAACTAAAATAAAGATTTATGGTACAACTGAAGAGTATGAGAGAGAGCTACTAAAGTAATGTGTTTGGAGAATAGAAGAGGTCCAAGCACTGACTTATAAATGATGCTTGCACTGAAAGCTTCTGCATTGGAATGTAAATTACCAGCTATAGCTTTGAATGTTCTGTTAGTGAGGTGTTTTTTCCTACCCATTTTAGATACTCAGTGAGATTCAATAAAGCCTCCATGGTTGTTTTCACCATGTCGCCATTGTGGCACAATGCTCAGACAGTTGCTGAAAGTTTTCGATTCAGTAAGTGCCACATGGAGCCATGCACCCCCATGCAAACCACATAAACATAGAGGTATGCTAATTATATCATAAGCAGTTGAATTGCATGCTTATCAACCAATCTAACATGGTGGAGCTATTCAATAAGCTATAAAGCACCCATGCAAACTCCATGCTGGTTGTCCTGCATATTCCAAAAATTTGGAATGCAGCCATGGAAAGCAGTCTACATGGACAGAACCATGTAAACTACTACACTTACAAGGTAAAAAAATCTTGAACCAGAGTGTATTATGTAATAATAGGAATGAGTGGCATATCCTTGTATCACACTAAAAGAGCAACATATCCTTGTTTGTGCCATGACAGTAACTCACCTTTGTCCCCCCCACAAAAGAACAGTGTAACCTTGTTTGTGCCATAGCAGTGACTCACCTATGCCCCCTCCCCAAAATAACAGGACAATGACACAATTTGCTAACAAGCCCTCTTTAAAATGCTAAACATACTAGCAAAGGAACTGCCCCTGAACCATTTGTACATATTTATCACACATCATTCTATTTTCATGTATCGGCAGTCATGTATACTTCTGAAATGGCTTGGAAAACATGCCCATGCAATCAGTACCCTTCTAACTAATGCATACATATAAAAGTGTAAAAGCCTATACTTTATATATTTCTTAAATACATTCCAGCATATGCAGTATGTAGCTGACCAAATGGAAGCATACCATCTGAAGAGCGGTATTTTTCTGTACAGATATATCCTGAAGAAACAGTCTTTCCAACATAAACATGGGTCCCTACCATGAGTTTGCCTAACTACATGGTTGCCCTTCTATGGTATAGATTCATGTCTGTCAGTGTGGTGAACATGTAGATGAGGCATGAACTCATTATAATTGCTCAATCCTTTAAAATTTGATCCATGTAGGGGTGTAAACATAATGCACCCACTCCCTCAGTGTTTGGTTTTAATGGATTGTAATTGTGGCTGATTAGTGTTTGGGAGAAGGAAAACACAACAGCACTGCAGGCTGCCTTACTTCTAGTGGGTGTGTCAGGTCACATCTACAGAGTGTTAGATATAAGATTGGAAATGCAAGTGGGCAGCACATAAGTCGCTTGTGTTTCTTCACATCCAACCTGCCCTTCATTTGTTTGCAACTGCATATGATATTATTTCCACTTAATATCCTCACACACTTTAAGGCCAATGATATAGAATGGCTTACACACTGGATGTCTCAGATTACTGCTCAGATACATGACAAATGGCCAACAAACACAGAAATATAAGGCAGAGCTGTACAGTATATTTGCAAGCAATAATCGTGACAGGTTGTGTGATCACTATGTGTACTACGTCCAAAACCAATACATGTGCAAATAACACTTGTATGGTTTGATATCAGTGTAGATGCTGTTGCAGTTGGTTGTGTGCATATTGATTTACATTCTTTGCTGCAAAGCTGTTTGTGTGGCAAAGAAGGATAAGGTACCCATTCTGTATTATGAAGGTGCATTTGAGTGAGACTTCTTTTCTGGACTGATTTAGAAATATCTCACATATACTGAAATTTTCTAGTGTGTATGTCATAGATTACTTTTCCTCATTTAAACTATTTCTCACTTTATTTCTTTTGGGGGGGGCTCCATTTGTGCAATGTACTGCTTAGTGCAAATACGGCAAGTGTAGAAAAAATGAGGGGTGGGTTTGGCTGTGCTTATCTCATTTGCACAAAGTGCAGCCGTGCATAAACTGGACAATTGGCCAAATAGGACCCAGACAGTCAAAAGCAGAAACTGGGTGTATTTAATTAATACTGTTAGACATCATGTAAACCCACTAAGTGATGCTGTGTGATGGCTAACAGTGAGGCCTTAAGAATGATTAGTAAAACAGTGAATGCCATGTAACTAGTCCTGTGGCTGCAGGTATAAGTGTAAGGCTGGAGAACAGATGGTTCTAGGTTCTAGTAGAATATGTGTAACATTTGTTTTAGTGTTGTGACATTGCAGTTTGTAGCAAAGAACTGCAACATAGCCAAGTGTTTTCTCAACCTTCTTGTGGTAAAAGGTATAAGTGTAAGACTGCCATACATATGGTCCTGAGTTCAAATACATTATATTCCATACACTTTTACTGTTGCTCCATTTCCCATTATAGTCAGTCTCACTTATAACACTTGACATAGTGGAGCTAATATTAATTATATGTAAGAGAACTGAGGCAGTACTATTGTGTCAGTTATTTATGTATATATCGATGTATTATCAATCACATTTATTATCACATGTATGACTGTGGGTATACTGTGTGCTAGATTCCTGTAGGTGTATTTCTGCTATCTGGACTGGCATGGCATTCCTATTTGCTTAACACACATACACAACTGCCTCTACATCCAATAAGCTTGAAATTACAACTGTAATTATGTAATGCCTCACTGCTTGTCACAGTTGTGCTCCACTTACTATCATGCAAAATGCAGTGTTCAAGGTACGCACTGCCGAGCACAGTGTTTGCAATTAGGTAAGTGGAGTGCAACAGTTTCAAACAGTGTGAGCACTCCCAGTAAACACGATGACAGGAATTGGCAGGAAAGCATCATTCACTATTGCTCTAGATCCATTGCAGTCATGGCAGGTGTTTGTGGGGAAGGTGTCAGATTTAGGGCACAGAGATGTTGTGTCCAGTAGTCCAAGATTTGTATTGGGCTCCTAGTTAAGAGCAACATTGCCAGCCTTCTACAGGGGGACTATTCTGTCTTCCAGCAAAAATCGGAAGCTTGGGATAGTTTAGCCTGAGCTGTAACCAGTGCCACCAGTATCTCCTGCACTGGTGAACAATGTAGACATCATTGCAATGACCTCCAGAGGAGGAAGATGGATACCCTTGAGCATTGGATTGAGGAATTTAGGACTGCGGACATCCTGCACCTGTGCAATTATCAACTACAGACAGTACTTGTAAGACATAAAAGGTGAATATAGGCAAGACTGGTATTTATAATGGTATTCTGTTCTGTTCTGTTTTTTCCACAGCTACACATGATTGTGAAGTAAATGTCCAAATACATGGGGCTAGATTGGTGAGAATGAGGGAAGCATGTGGTATTTATGCAGCAGAATAGTAGTGTTATTCTAGCATTAAAAATTAAAGGTAGCTTTTTTTGGTATTTTATAGAGTTGTATCAAATTGAGCATGCATATCTCAACTGTAAAAGCAAGTATGCATGCATTAGTCTGTAGCACACACCAAGAGTCCAATATTACAATATAAAAGTGAGCATGCATATCGCAAGAAAATGCAAGCATTAGTCTGTAGCACACACCAGAAATGCAATGTTACACTTTAGTCACAGGCTGTGGGTTCAAATACCACACTTCCTAACTATACAATACTGTTACTTCTGAAATTTATATTTAAATTAAATTAAAACTGTATACCAGTGGCAAAAATGCCCTGCTATAAAATGTAGTCTGTATAATTGGAACACGCATATGTGCAATATATGCACATGTGAAGGAGTAGTTGCTGCAGTCTGTAGTATAGTATGGATCTGTTAGGAGGTGGTAGTCTTAAAAGTAAAAGTTTATCTGTTAGGAGTTGGTAGTCTTAAAAGTAAAAGTTAAGATAATAGATTCAAGTAATTGTATCAATAAACTGTGTGTCTTATATGAAGGTACTAATCTAATCTCTTTTTTTATCAGAATGTGTCCATGTCATCCATGTGTACCACATCACTAAATGCTCCACAGGATAGCGGGGTAGGCCTGCTCCACAGGATCTGCCAGTCCTCCCACTGCCTCAAGCACCATTGCACAGCACATCTGGGAGTCAACCTGGCAGCACTGCCTCTGTTGTCCCTGCACTATCTGCCCCCTCAGGTAGTCCTGCCCTGGAGGTTGGTCTCTTGATAACCTCTGGGAGCAATGGCAGAGGTGGTGAATTTATCACCTGATCTGAACTGACAGGAATGGTGTGTAGGGTTGTGCACTGCACTGCTGGTGCATGCCTATGCTGGCTGGAGAAGCTGCTCTCTCTCTCTCTCTCTCTCTCTCTCATTTTACATAATACCAGGAGGAGAAGACACAGAAAGCCAGCAGTGGAGTGAGGTGACAGTGATGATAGTCCAGTGGGTCAGAACTCGATTCTGACTCTCACCCAGCTTGATGACCATGGTTTCGGGATGTCCCCACCCTCACCCCAATCATAGAGTTCCCCAACCTTTTGTGTCCATCATTGTCACTGTCTCTTATTTTATCTTGTCTATCTGTAATTGCTTCCTCACTTACCCAACTTATCTCACCCAGACATTGCTATGCTCCTTCCCCAACATTCCTCTTTCTCTCAAAAAAAAAAATGGACATCTGTACCAAAAAAAAAATCTTACCATACAAAGCTCTCCATTTCTCACACATGTCTTCCTGACACACTTGATTTGGTCCAATTGGCTATACAACTTGATTGTGTTGTGGTCATCCCTGTCTCTGGAGTGACAGTCCAAATTCAGTTAATATTTTGCAGATATGTTCACTTTACACTGTTAAAGAAATGAATAGCTATGTTTTTTTCCTACCCCCCTTGTGGACATTCCTGTCCTGCTTTTCCTTTATTTTTCCCCTGTTTGCTCCCCATTTCACCACTGACCTGCCTTCCTCATTTCTTTCCTTCAATGCATTATTGTGCAATGGTGCCCATCGTACACCAATTGGTAGCAATGGGTATGTGAAAGTAGTTAGAAGTATTGCATATAGCTGTATTTGAACCCAGTATCATCTGGCCCCAAAAAGGAATGTATCACTGCATTAACTGCATTAAGAGATGCTGCCACAGAATCAGTTAAGTAACAGGTGTATTTCACAGATTCAATACTAACTGTCAGACTGCTGTCACCTCCAGGCAATGCCGCTTAACCCTGCTGCACTAAGCCAACACACAGCAGCACATCTTGTATAAACAATTCATGTCATTGCATTATCACTCTGTAATGAAAAGTATTATAAAATAATAGATATACCTGTATTTGAACCCAGTACCACCTGGGCCAAACAAGATGTGTTTCATAGACTCAATACTAGCTGTCATGCTTTAGCAACGAGGCTTGCATTTGTGCAGTATTTTCCTAAGCTCAAACATGTCTATCTCACATGTGCATGTATTTTGCTAACCATTGCGCAAACCTGCTGCTCGCCACGCTATGAAAATGTTTATATTATGCTGTATTGCTGCTGTTTACTGTCCATTTCCTGTCTATGACATGAAATTACATGTGGAAACATTACAAAGTGATGGCCCTATCTAACAACATTTCACATATTTACAATATATCCATCTGTTGCCACCCCTCCAAGCACTGCAACCCTAGAGTCTCAGTACTATTTTCCACACATATATCAACCACAGTACAAAATGTAATATCAAGTGTTTTGTGCTATGCAATGCACATCAATATGGTAACATGCAGAAAGGCATCTATTGATCCATATTCCTAAAAATACTTATCTGCAAGGCTAGAGAAGGAATCAGCATGGACCATATCCACAGGGGCATAGGAGACCTTCATCACACTTGACCCTACTCATTTTGTTTTCAACAAGGGTACATTTTGCTTTTTGAACCTTGCAGACTTCTTGTATACTGATCCCACAAACCTGGATGAGGGATAACAGGACATACTGCCTATGTTGATTTATAAGACCTTTGACATTATTCCCCATTCATGTGTCATAGTGAAGATCACCCATGTGGGAATTAAGCCATGTAGTAGTACAGCATATGAAACTGGTTCACTGACATAACACACACTCTCACAGTTATGGCGTGCACGTTCACCAGTAGCCAATTACCATTAGAATATCACAAGGATCTGTGCTGGGCCCTCAACTGTTTGCAAGCTACTTTCCTGATGTGTAGGCAATGGTAGATAGCCTATGGTTTACCAAGTTTGCAGATGACTTGTAAGTGGGCGCAGTAATATAGAGTCACCCAATGATGGTAACATATTACAGATGGAGCTGACAAACACAAAAGATTGGTGCCAAACTCATGGACTGAAGTTTAAAGCATACAATGGCTCATTGTCCCCTTTGGCAGTGAAGTACTAATCATGATATACATAGCACCCCTATAAGCTCAAAGGTAGTGTTTTGAGACTTGAGAACACATATTGATAGCAATCCACACTTTCATCATTATGTGTCCATAGTGGTGGCACACACATTCTGAATTGTGCACATCATACATATTGACATCGTATGTGGTCATACCTCTGCTGTACTCTACCATGATCAGACCACTAATTGAGTACAATTCTCCCTTCTGTCTGTGCCTCACCAGACTTCTGCAGCAATTGGAGAAAACACAGGGTTGTACCTGGGAGACTCCAGGATCTTCAAACATGACATACATGGAAAGGCTGAAAGACCTGTCAGTATACTTAGTATGATGCATGCTGCTGAGAAGTGACCTATGCCTGCCCTACAGAGCAGTCTCAGACCCTACTGTAAATGTTGCACATCTGAAATGGGACAAGAATAACTTGGCCCAGTGTTCTCAACCTAGCCTGTGACATAAACAAAACATGATGGGGAGGCAGATATATCCCCCAAAAACAAACAGTCCTTTGTAATAGGCTCTCACTGGATGTAAATCAGTTCTTCTCAATGACCCTGTTCAAGCTTCTCCTTGATTACTGGTTGTAAAGTCACCTCTGGGGTGGCACCTATGTTCCTCATGGGTAGGGCCAGTTGGTGCTGCTCACAAAATCACTCTGGTAACAACGACCATCCAACTATGCTCAATAAAGGTACTTGTGTTTTTACTCAGCTAGGCTTCTAAATACCATAGGGCCATTAAGCTAGTAGCCTCCTATTTACATATGAAGCTATGAGCCTATGCAGATATCCCAGCATTTTGTCTCCCACATGGCCTGCAGATGTCATCCACTATAAGTTCACCTACAGTCATATAAAAGTCAAACTTGTGCTCTGGCACTTGTGTAATGTACTGTGTTCTATAGTCTGTGTGCTTAGGTGAGGTTTCTGTCCTCACTGTAGTCAGCTGGGTACATGTAGGTGTCTGGTCATGTCTATTGTCAGCCATTGAATGGCTGAACATTGAACAATAAGCATCAAAAGTTCACTCAGTAACCCTTAATTTCATCAACAGGGTAAGTAACTACTTGTCTAACACTTCCCCATATCCCATACGGAAGTGTTTCTACCCCCTTTTCTCCACTGTAGTACTGCCTTGGAGTTGGTATATATAGTAAGAGGGGTGTGAGGGGTGAAGCCCTCCACATTGGGGTGTGTGGGGGCAAAGTGCCCAACCTGAGTGGGGTTGAAACACTTCTGTGTGTGAGCCTGGGAAGCATTGGACAAGTAGTTACTTACCCTGTTGGTGAATTGAAAGTTTGGTGAGTGAACTTTCGATGCTTATTGTTCGATGTTCAGCCATTCAATGGTTAGCCTATTCAGTGGCTGAAAATATACACTTTTGTGTCTAGCCAGAAGAGCAGAAGTGTATATCCTACAGTTACTACTCCAATCCCATGAATTGACAGTATTTTGATACTCGCACATGCCTACAGATCCATTTCATGCAGGCCTCCCAACTTCTTCTCTCCAACATGCACTGCTGATATCATCCACTATAAGTATACCTACAGCCATGTAAAAGTCAGGCTTGTGCCTTGGCACTTGTGTAAAGTACTGTGTTCTGTAGTCTGTATACTTAGGTAGGGGTTCTAGTTTCACTGCAGTCAGGTGTGTGTTTATGAGCTGTTGCTTGATATTACAGAGAGCATTTTACACCACAATGTGGGGCATTGTTATATTCTCCTCAACAGACTCATCTGATATCATCAGCTATAAAGTTTTGTCTGACACATTCCAAGTCAGTCTTCAGGTGTGACTGTTGCACAACGTGTTGTATTCAGTAGGGTGTGTGTGTGTGCGTGTGTGTGTTTGTTTGTGTGTCTGTGTTTGTGCACTTACTTGACAGTAGATAGAGAATTTTACAACATGTGGGACACTTATATTCTCCTCAAAAGACACCACTGATGTCATCAGCTATAAAGTGTTGTCTGAGATACTCCAAGTCAGATTTGTGTTGTGGCACTTGTGTAAAGTACTGCGTTCTATAATCTATGTATCTTAGATAGGGAAGGGTTCTATTCTCACTGCAGTCAACTGTATGTGTTTGTGCACTTGTTTGACAGTTGAGAGAACACTTTACAACAGCAAGTAGGACATTACTTTTACCACCTTCCTCTCAAGAGACTCTGCTGCTTTGCAGATATGCAGTGTACACATCAGGGCAGGGTCAGAGATGTCGTGTAGTCCAAGCCCAAGTCACCTCTTCCTTTCCAATACAGATTTCAGGAACATGGCTTTCAGTATATCTATGTACATCATGGCATGGTTTGTAGGACCTGTATTTTCTTGGTGTGAACCCCACATGGTCTGTCTAGCTGCTGCAGGTGTCTGGTGAGGTACATGCAGAAGGAAGCATTATACTGCATTAATTTTTTAGATGAGGTTTGAGTACAGTGCTGTTATATCACCCTCAGATCTGGAAGCAAAGGCCTGACTTCTGAGGTGCATGACGTAGACCTTCCATACTACTGTGCAGTGGCGTAGTTAGAGTTTGTGCTGCCTGGGGCTGTCTTTGAGTTTGTCTCCCCTCCCCCCTCATAAAAATCATAGTCTTATGCCCCCCTCATACAAAGCCCCACCCCTTGCAGCCATTCCAGTGTCCCATTACTTGGTTATTTCTCCCCAATTTCACAAAAAGGACAGTTGGTGATGAAGTAGAGGAGCACAAACCAAAGTGTCCACAAGCAAGAAAAAGTGCTGCTTCACACCGTCAAAACTTTTATTAAAACAGACAAAGCTTTCAGATAAAATATCCTTCTTCAGTGTATTTACAAACAACAAGCATAAAACCAGCATTTTTAAATACAATATAATTATATCACATGACACAGCACACCTATCAGTGACATCAATTAATAAAACAATAATTAATCTTTTTCCTTAAAGAACAATCCACCATACAAGAAGAATAAGATAAAAATAGCACATATATAAAGAATTCTATATCATTCCTTCATTCAATTTACTTCACAAAAATATATAATAGTTCAATTAAACAATAAGAGATAAAGTTATTTTTATTCTCTGTTGTTTAGATTTTAAAATGGGTTTAATTGTGACCTGTTTATTAAGACCTGGGTGTCTATCAGCTTCTAGATGTACTATCCATTCATATTCTTTCATATCTATATTATTAATTAGATCTCCACGTCTAATATTTGGGTGTACGACATGTATAACTCTGAAGCTAAATTGATGTGTATCATCAGTTAGACTAACATAAGTCAAAGAATTTGTAAGTAGCTTTCTCTGAATTTCTGACTAATGTTCTATTATTCTATCTTTTAACTTTCTTACTGACTTCCCAGCATAGAATCCTGAACATTTATTACATGTAGCAAGGTGTATAACAGATGGAGTGTTGCACGTAGCAGTATAACAAAGACTAAAAGTCCTACCATTAGTGAGGTGTATAAATTCAGCTGTTTGATTTATATTTATACAGCAAGAACAACTGTAACAAGGAAAAGTTCCCTTTCTATTAAATATAGGAAGAGGTTTATTATTTAAAGAAAAATCTTTGTAGCATAACAGCTTTTTTAAATTTCTACAGTTTCTATAGGTAAAGAACGTCTTTCCGGAAGCCATTTTTCATGGCCAGGTATAGCCTTTAAAATGTTCCAGTTCTTCCTAATAATTTGCTCAACCATCCCACTATCCCTATTATAAGTCATAAGGTACCTTAAGGGTTGTACTGATGTTGAATTCATATTTGCCGAGTTTACACTCCGCTGATTAGAAAAATAGGGTTTTGCACTTGAATCTCTCATTCATAATGCTTCATTTTTATCTAGTTCTATTTCATCTTTATTGTATCCCTTTTCTAGGAAATTAGTAGTCATTTCTTGCATCTGTATCACACAGACATCCAATTTGGTGTTTAGGCTGCTTGCTCGCATATATTGGCATTTAAGAATGTTTTGGAAGGTCCTTTTTGCACGCATACTTTTCTTATGTAGATATCTATTAACTTGCACACTCTATATGCATGTTTCTAAGTCAGTTCCTGATAATCATAATTTAACATCCAGAAAATCTATAACATTCTCAGATGATGTCATTTCAAACTTTAAGAAAGCAGCAGTACCATTAAGGTACTCAAAGAAGTTCTGTAGATCCACAGTGGTACCATGCCAAACCATAAAAATATCATCCACAAAATGCTTGTAGAATGAAATATTTGAAGAATATGGGTTAGCGTCACTATAAATGCTCAGTTTCTCCCACCTTCCTAGAGTTAGATTTGCATAAGTGTTTGCTACAGCAGTGCCCATGGCCGTTCCAGATACCTGGTAATATATTTGCTTATTAAAGATGAAAATGTTGTTCTCTAAAACCAGGTCTAAGAGTTCACAGATGGTTTCTATATATCTGGCTGGAAAAGGTCCATGTTCATGCAAAGTCTCCCATATACAATCAATCCCATAGGCATTAGGGATTACAGTAAAGACAGACTTTACATCTAAAGTGACCAAAATGAAATGGTCACGGGCACTGCTGTTATGCCAATCATATAACTGAGTTAAAAAATCACCCAAATCCTTTATATAACTGGGTACATACTTTAAATAGTTCAATACATCATGTAAGTATACAGATATGGGTTCAGTCATCCATCCCCTCCCTGAGACTACTGGTCTCATGGGGTTTTTTTTAAAACATTTATGTATCTTGGGGAGCCCATAAAGTATTGGAATAGTTGGGCATGATACACTTAGGAAATGAAAGGTGTCAATGTCAATATCATTTGTCATCTGTATCAAATCTGTAATTACGTGAACTAAATCATCTGTTCCCATAGGGACAAATTTAATTCCATGTGAAAGAAGCGATATTTCTGATTCAGTAAGTGTATAGTCTGAAAGATTTACAACCAAAGGGCAATCAGAGGAATTACTAGATCTCTCTTCACCAAAACGTATTAATGTCTGCTTTCTCATTCTCTCATCAGGGTTACCAAGTTGTTATACTCAATTTTGTTGTCCATTAAACCCAGTTAAACTATATATATTCTCTAAGTATCCAATATATTTTCACTACCCATATTATTATTAGTAGTATTTTACAGATTTGAATTTATTTTCTAGAAGTCTTAACTTACAAAAAAACATTTATAAAGATAACACCAATCCTATGGGCAATCATCTAAAAAGGAGTAGTACTATTATTCCTATTATTGACCCTGTTATAAGTATATTTAATATATGTGAGAAACAAATCCGTGATCTCTATGATACAAAAATGTTTACAAAATGTATAATTTAACTGTTGAGGAGTCTGAAGCACTAAAATCTTTGCAGACTAATGACATAATTATTATTAAAGAAGCTGATAAGGGGGAATGCCATTGTATGCCACTGTATTAATGAACACTGAACATTACTTACAATCTATGGCTGAACTCCTAATGGACAGACTTTTAAATCTATCAGTAATAAGGAAGTAGATGCCATGATACACAAAATTAATATGTGTATATATGATTTACCAATGACAAATGATAT
>NC_056746.1:70576893-70644393 GCF_019279795.1 Protopterus annectens | reverse complement strand
GCTCCATGGCTGTGTTCTACATGAACTACAGAGTGAACAGACACCTCACCTGTGTGCCCTGTTCAATCACAGCCTCATCTCAGCCTTTGTCCCTACTGAATTGTGCACTGCTACAGTCACCCCTCTCCACAAATGAGGTGTGATTACAGACCCTGGGAAATACTGCCCCAACTGCCTGACAAGTCTGTTATATGAAGCCATGGAATGCATCATTATGCACTTAATAAACAGAGATTTGGGAATCTGCAAACTCAGGATCCCACACACTTTACTTTTGTGAAGGGTAGGTCATACCTGGTCATTCAACCTGGTAAACGTCCTGGCATCAGTCACCTGAGCTGTGGATGAAGGCAAGGTAGCACATACAGCCTACCTTGATATGGCCAAAGCCATTGATAACTTTCCCCACTCAGGAATCATGCAATAACTCACTAAGCTAGGCATCAAGCCCTATATCACCAGGTGAGAAAAGAGGCACAGACATAGTGGTAGATTGGACATACTTCTGTTATACATTGAGACAGTTGCAGATGCCACTGGATTTGTTGCAACATCATTTATGAGGAATATGACATTGGTAATACCAATAGATGTGAGTATTTACTGACTGCATTCCCCAGAGTCCACGACTGATTTGCCAAGTAACGTAATGATAAAATACATGCAAGTGTGACTGCATATAACCTGGGATACTACCCAAGTATGAAACAAATACAAAAAGAAAAGATTGTGATACTACCCATGTATACTCAGGTGTCCCATACAGTATACTCGCACCCCTTGCTACTATAATGACAGCACATAGAGGCATGTCATGTACATGGAATTAAATACAGTTATTAAAGATGTCATTACCCTGCTATTTTATCAGACTGGAATGTGATCACTGGTTACCAGGGCTGAGCTATCCTTAGCAGGTTTAAGCATTGTTTAAATGTAAATGCTATGCAGATTTGTGCACTGGTAAGCAAACCCTACATGATGTAAGCACGTATTCATTTAACCAGCGCCTTAATCACCCTGTCTCCATCAGCCCTTGTTCTACCCAGCAACAAAATAAATAGCCTTTGCAGGTCTTGAACCCAGGAGCCTGTACACTATAGTCACAGCACTAAGCCATCTGAGCTGTAAGAATATCTGTTGCTTTTTCAAATATATCATTCAGTACATGTACTGAATAGTAGAGAAAAACTGCTTTGAGTACTACAATGTTTTTCTACTTGTTAGTGAAAACACTGTGGAATCAGTCATGTTTCTATACCTAAATATACACATATCAGATAAATATGGTGAGATACATCTGAGAAGGACTATACAATACTCATATTTACACAAAAGAATATATATATATATATATATATATATATATATATATATATATATATATATATAACATTTGCCCCTAACATGTAGTGGAGTCATACCTCAGCACCATAACTCTCAACCTCTTAGTGCAAGGGGATGTAATGTAAGTATTGCACTTATATATGTAGAATGTTGCTACAGTAACAGGGTTTGTGTCAGCATTCATGTTCTGAAGGAAAGCAGTTTTGAAACTGAAATGTATGCCATCAGTTACTGACAGACATCATAAAATCATCATAGTGAAATACCATAGAAATCAATGTGAATGATTCTATGGAATACAGCAGAAATATGAACAATAAACCTGGACAGTCTGAAACAATCTGGTCAGTTAAGAGGTATACACAGAACTCCTTAGTTCAAGAAATGTCGACCAAGCCTGACAAAGGGTGTGCTTAAAGCCATGAAAATGGGGATATATCCCAAATACTGGAGTAGATAAGCTCGCACAGTTGATGCAATCATACCCTCTTCTCTGTCCTAACATATATTAACTGGAGGAGCACAAGTCCCAAGCCCATATACTTCCCACTAGTTAGTGACATACATCTTCACAGCATTCCACTGCTTTGTCAGAAATACACAACACTTATGGTGGCCAGGCAACAGTACATCTGACAAATATCTGGGCATAACATCCCACTAGGGAAAATACACTGAGTTGCTAGGCATGTCACCAAAACACTGCATCTTCACAGCATTCCACTGCTTTGTCAGAAATACACAACACTTATGGTGGCCAGGCAACAGTACATCTGACAAATATCTGGGCATAACATCCCACTAGGGAAAATACACTGAGTTGCTAGGCATGTCACCAAAACACTGCCTAAACTACAGACAGACTGCCACAACACTAACCCAATTTCCCAATGGTGGAATACACATGTAATTGCAAATATAGCAGGCACTACAGGTATGAAACAGCACGCAGTAACAGACACCAGTGTGAAAGTGCATAGCCACAACCAATCTCAACACAGTCACAGTCACATAATGGTAAACCTAATTAATAGTACAGTATATGGACTGTGTGAACAAAACCTACCATCATGTTTTCCACTCACACACTACGCCTACATATACTGGCCCAATTCACAGTGCAGTCTGATGTCTGACTGTGGTATGGGACATGTCTCAGTCTGAGATAGGTTACCAGAAACTGGAGCAGCATGCAACGTCAGATAGAAATGGACCAAGAACACTGACATCTACCCCTGTCTGTACACAGGCCAAATAACATATTCACAATACACTGCTACACAATATTGACACTCTGTCAACAATTGCCATAAGTACACAGACCTCACTACTGTACAGACTACAACAGAATGTCCAGGTTTTGTCCTCAGATATAAGGCCTCCTATACATAACATGCCTGGCAGTCTGATATATCACTAGCTTGTTATCAGGAATGATGTCAGTAAATAATGATATACTGTACATATCCATCTCTTACTGCATGACATATGGACAAAGGATGACAGACTTGGGGGACAGAGGCACAAACACAGGGCCATCACTGACATATTGCTGTTATAAACTGAAGAAATTGCTGGTGTAACAGGGTTTGCTGTAACATATCTCTTCTGAGGAATATGAAGTCAGAAACACACATGGATGTTACCATTTACTCTCTGCAATCCTCAGAGTTGTTGTTGTTGTGTCTTTCGGCTTATCCCGGTTAGGGGTCGCCACAGCGGAACTCTGGTCCGCTAATGTTTTGGTAGTGGATTTTTAAGTGCCGAGTTACCAGCCCTGACGCACAACATTCAACGAAGGCACGCCCATTCATGCATGCCTCCACACAGAAGACGCTCTAGCTGAGAATATGCTACTGAATTTATGAAGACAAAAATGTGTGAGTAACACACCAAATCTAAGACTAAAAACTCTGGCCAGTCTGCAGATAGCTCTACAAGTGAGAGTTTTCTCAACCACATAAAACTGTCATGTCAGACTTTAAATCATGCAGAACAGCCATATCCACACAAACCCTGTTAAACTAACATTACTTCAAACGTATAACAGCAATACTTACATTCTGTCCCCATGTCTGGAACATCCTCCTCCAGTTTGTTGGGCTGTCTCCACAGTGTTTGTTGTAAGAGGTATTTCCAACTACCCTCTGTGATGCTGTTTGTCAGACACCCACATGACGTCCTGCTCACATTGAAGGAAAAGGGCCAACACCCACATGAAGTGCTTAGTTATAGGAGTGTGTTTCCATGCAATTAACTATAGAAATGATATCACAGCTGTTCCACATGCAATTAGCAAGTGGTGACTCCAATTCGTGCACAGGCCATCAGCTGATCATGAGCATTACCTACAAAGGTCAAGCTGCTGCCTATGCAAAACAGATGTATTTTTCTACGTCTACTAGAGAAAGAAAGAAAGAAAGAAAGAAAGAAAGAAAGAAAGAAAGAAAGAAAGAAAGAAAACAAAACAAAAATCAAGACCATCACAACCAGACTACAAAAACAAATATGTGAGACACACCTGTCTACCTGTGAAATACAGCAACTGAAACAGGCCAAAAAAAACCCAGTATATGAAACAAGTAATCATGTAATGGAATGTAGTAGGGGGTATGTAAAAGAGGTTAACAGGAAGTTCAACAAATATTTCTCAACAACACTTGCTGTACTGATATACTGCGGATCAGAACCAAAGGCCATAGCATCTGTGCCTGTCTGTCTGTAGTGACAGAAAACACAGCTCATGCCCCTAAGTCAGTCACATATGACTACTACTAGAGTGTGGTTTGAACAATACTGACTGTGATACTCCTAGGCCAGCTACTGGGATGTCACATGTATCCACATGTTAACTGTGAGTACTAGTATTATATACATGTCTGTATCAGAAATGTGAGGGACCTGCACAGGTTATTTGCATAGTGAAATACTGTTGCAGCTTTGAGTGTTGAACTGCATATGATACCTTTCAACTGTCCAGTGTTATGCACACTGACCATATATGTGCCACAGGTTTGTAGGTATGTACTAAAACAGTTGTGTAATGTCTGACAAAGAATTGGCAAACTGTGAACACTGACATTACAACATCTCCTTACATTTCATTTGGCTGTTCCTGTTAGGGGTCGCCACAGCAGATCATCTGTCTGCATGTCTTGCACCCTTCTGCATCTTGCTCTTTCACACCAACCAGTTGTATGTCCGCTATCAACACATACATACTCCTTATCTTAGGCCTTCCCCTTTTCCTCTTACCCAGCAGCCTCATACTTTCACAAATATACTCAGCATACCTACTCATCACATGTCCAAACAAACATAATTCCGCCACTCTCTGTCTTTGGCACCAAGCCTTCCAACCTGGGCTGACCACCTAACATATATGTTCCTACTCCTGTACACCTTCATCACACCCAGTGCAAATCTTAATGTCATAAACTCTGCCACATTCACCTCTGACTCCTGCCTTATTTTTCAATGCCACTGTCTACAACCCATGTAACACAGCTGGGCTCCCCACCCTCTTGTAGATCTTCAATGTCACTCTTAATGGTACTTGTCTGTCACAAATCACACCTGACACTCCTCTCCACCACCTGCATCCTGTCTGCACTCTCTTCTTTAACTCTCCCCCACACTCCCCATTACTCTGAACTGTTGTTCTCAAGTATTTAAGTTTATCCACCTTTGCAAACTCTACCCCTGCATCCTCACCATACCTCCATCCTTCCTTCCATTCGCACACATATATTCTGTCTTAGTCCTGCTGACCAACATTCCTCCCTTATCTAGACCATAAGCCAACCTCACCAGGGTCTCCTCAACCTGTTCCCTACTCTCACTACAGAACACAATGTCATCTGCAAACAGTACAGTCAACAGGGACCCCTGTCTGATCATGTCTGTCAAGTTGTCCATCACCACTGCACATGAAAAAGGACTCACAGCTGCTCCCTGATGTACTTCCACCTACACCTTAAATGCACCTGTCACTCCCAAACCAGAACTCACTGCTGTCACAGTAGCCTTGTACATATCCTGTAGCATTCCTACAGATTCCTCTGCCACTCCTGACCTCCTCATACAATACCACAACTTCCCTCTAGGCATCCTGTCATATGCTGTCTGTAAGTCCACAAAGACACACTGCAGTTACTTCTAACCTCGACTGTACGTCTCCATCAACACTTTCATAGTAAACATCACATCTGCACTGATCTTTCCTGGCATGAAACCATACTGCTGATCAGTAATCCTCACCACCTTTCTTAACCTAACTTCCACCACCCTTTACCCTTACCTCATGCTGTGACTGATCAGTGTTATCCCTCTGTAGTTACTACAGCTGTGCACACCACCATTATTTTCATTTTATATATATATATATATATATATACACACACACACACACACACACACACACACACACACACACACACACACACACACACATCCTCCAGGATATGAGTGAGAATGCAAAGGCTACCAAAATATCAAATGATGTACGTGTGTTACAGCAATGTGAAGACAGTATCACTAATATTGGTCCATAGCCCACCATATATTTAAGGCATCCTCCACATGTTGCCCCCTACTAGGTTGACAGGAATGACTGAGCAACAAAAGTGTTATTACAGTGTGCCATACTGACGTAGAACAGAAATATATAGCAGTTATTACCTGCGCAGATGTATGCATGTATGGGTAGGTGTACCTGGCTGCCTCATAACACCTGACATGGAATGTAAAACAGCATGTAACTGAGCTGTACATGTTGTACACATGTGTAATTTTACTGTGTGTGCATTCAACAAAGTCATGCTTCCACAGCTAATGGTTGTTGCATTGCCCTGACACAGACATGGGTACTGCCATAAGCAGGAGTATCATGTAGGAAATAGAGAGGTGTCCAACTGTGTTATGACCTTGTGTCCATGCCTACTACAAACATTGATATGACCACCCGGATCCCTATCACAACACCGACATGCCACAAAGCCGACACCCAAAACACCGACACCAAAAGACCGAAAACGCACAAAACCGACAACTCACAAAACCGAACACCATAACACCGACACCCAAAACACCGACACACAAAACATAAACTACACATTACACACAACTATACATGCACTAACCATAACCCAAACCCTAACCCTAAGGTCCGACACTACCGCACACTTACCCTACCTGCACCCTAACCCTAACTCACTTAACCCGCCCTTAAACCTAAACTCCGTCACTATCGCACACTTACCTTACCCGCACCTAAGTCCGACACTACTGCACACTCACCTTTCCCGCACCCTAACCCTAAATCCCTCACTATCTCACACTTACCTGTCCGCTCCCTAATGCTAAATCCCTCACTATCGCACACTTACCGAGTTGCGCTCACACGTTGCCCTTGTCGGTGTTTCGGCTGTCAGTATTTCACCTTGTCGATCATCTGTCTCATCAGTCTTCTGGAGTCGGTCTTCTGAGCGTCGGTGTTTTGGCATGTCTATCAAGTCAAGGGGACCCGACCACCCATATAGCTGTATGGCCTCAGCAATACCTAACTTGTACAACCTGTCTTAACTAAAGTAGAGTAAACCCCTTTGCTGGACAGCAGTAGTGCACAAAGCATATAATGGGATGCTATATTGGCTGTAGAGGGGACAGTAGGAGCAGGTACCAACTGCCCAGCATGTCATCCTTTGTCTGGATAACCATAGTAGGTCACAGGTGGATTACTGTAAGGCTGACTATGAGTACAAATTGGACACATCCACTGAGGGCAACTGGAAGGCCATCTTCACATATTTGGGTCTCACAGGCAACAACCCAGACCACCCTGTAATGGAGGTCAATCATAGCACATACACACACACCATTGCTACAGCCAACCTGCTGCAGACACGTTTAGGCCAAACATCACCACCCTGGCTCAACATCAGTTTAGGTGGATATGCACACCACACGCACCACTACACTCATCATCATGGATCAGGTGCAGACCACCCACTTAAATGTTAAAATAGCAAGTCCCCTTGGGGACTGATAACATTCCAGTCCGCATCCTACATGAACTCAGACATATGCTTCCACCTCCATTGCACACTGTATGCAAGCCAAGCCTGAGCAGCTTTGACAACCCATCTGCAAGGAACACAGACACTGTCACCCTTCTACGCAAAAGTGAATGGTGGTTTATGAAATGTACTGGCACTCATAGGGGGGAATATGACACAACAGGACCAGGAATACAATGCATGTTCATACAGTGCTGCATCCCATGTGTTTGTATATAGTGTACACCGTTGACAATTAGTCACGTGCTGTCTCTCTAAAGAAGTCTGTGCAATGTCTGAGGTCCTGTGATGTGTTTCCCTGTTTATGTCTTCCAGGTGCTATGCCGAGGCAGCCGGATTACAATGTGCAGGAGACTTGGGACATAACTGAGGCCATCCTGCAGAACTATACCATCCTTTTTAGTTGGAGTCACCATAACCAGCAGGAGCAGACTGCACTGTGGGATGAAATTGTCCAAACTGTTTAAAACTTGGGGCACCATGGCCACATGTACAATCAGGTATGTCATAGAGCAACTGACCTGATTTGGCATGAGCGGCAACAGGCTGCTGCTGTAGCGAGGGATCGTTGCACTACTTGTGGGGGGCCAGCTACACAGCCCCCTCTTATGGCAGTGGAGGAGCTCCTGGACAACCTTGAGCTAGCCTCTGCAAGAAGATCTACAGAAGAACTTGCAGTTGTGGAGGTGGATGGCACCCAGGCAACAGGTGAGGGGCATCCAGGCAAGACAAAATTGCACATCAGTGTACTGAGATTACATTACAACTGTGTTCTATAGAGTCTTGAGATGCATATGTCAGGGAAAAATACTACCATCATAACCACTATATCATTCCCAGTACTAAAATGGTACTGCCTAAATACCTTCATCATTCATTGTCTCCTATATGGTGCCCCACTCCTTACCAACCTTCAATCCTCTCTAAAAACAAAACTATCCTCCTGTTATCAGAAAATGTGTTTGCTACCAGCTATAAATCCAAATACCGCCACTGCAATGCCCTACACAAACTAAATTTGAATGAACTTCCCAACCATCTTACCTACATTCAATTTACTCATGCCCATAAACTCATCTGTAACCCTCCATCTACCCATCCCTTGCATCCCCCTTCAAAATGCAGATACCCAACAGACTTCTAAGAGCCAATAACCAGAATTTTCATTAACTGCACAAGTCTGCTCATCCTCCAGGTAGACACCTACTATCCTTTTCCCTAGCTCACCTCTGGAAATCCCTGCCACCGCTTATTGATACTACAAACAACCACTCTACCTTTAAGATCTTGCTTCATTCCCATCTCAAAAGCCCTTGGGAATGTTCCTGCTCTCATCACACATGACTCGCCTGTTTTTCCCCATTTGTCACACTCCTTTACTTCTATCTTCTCTTCAACACACTGAGCTTCTCTGAGTACTACCATCTTCATTTGTCGCATTTACTCACACTCTTGCTCTACTTTTTTTTCTTTTTTGTCATTGTCCCACCCTTCTTAGATTCAACAATTTCACCTCTCATCACCCATCCTACTTTACCTCTGCTACGATTTCATGTAAAACTGTAATGTCAACCCTGTGTTATTTCACGTTCTAACAAATGTAACAGAAATATGCAGCAATGGGGTTTTCATATTCTAGTTGACATATATGTGTGTAATTTTACCTTTTACATTTGTAAACATATTTTCACTGCAATTGTAAATTTTTATAATGTTATGTAATACCATCGTTCTTCAATACTATTACATAACAGTACATGCATTGTCTTCATATTATATTGTTGTTCCTGGAGATTTTCTCCACGGGTTTCCATTGAAAGCAGGCTCTTATTGGACCAATGGACTATCCTGGTAAGCAAATTGTAAAATAGATAAATTAATAAAATCAATGGGTGGAGTTTAGTTATGCACACAAGGGCACATCTATGGTGAACAACAGCAAATTGCGTAATATCACAGTTTATACTGTACCTGTGCATAAATGTAGCATTAATTGTGGACCAATGCATATTATGAATCAACTAACAATACCTCTCCCTCCCTACTACCTAGGTCCCTTGACTCTACATGAGGTATAGTAGCCTGAAGCTGGTGAGAATGAGATTTTACTGTTTTGCTTCACCAGTACCCCGGGCATGTTAAGGTGTTACACACACCCATCTGGCAATATCTGCATGATCACTTGTAGTGGGGTTCACTGCCTAATATCACAGTGGATATCACAGGAGCCTATTTGCATGTGGTGTCATATATCTGTAGCATACCTACCTCACAAACCTGTCATTGCAGGACATTTGGATAAAGACTGGCAACATACGGGGACAATGGGCCAGGGGTAGGGGCATATTGCAGACATTGCTGTTATACAGTGCATATGAAAGGTGTACACACCTGTTAGAATGCCAGGTATTTCTGATATATGACAATGTGACCGCAATACAGAAGACCAAACATATATCCAACCTGTCCTGTGACCTATAATCTGTACAATGCAATTGACAAACAAATCTATTAGTGGAACAAGTATGTGACATGGAAATTGTCCAAGAAACTAGATGCATATGTGTGCACAGGATGAAGCTCATACTGTGCTGCAGCACCATGTGACAAAATCACAGCAGTACCACATATTGAATACACCACTGCCATCAGTTACGGACTCTTGGATTAACTGCAAATAACACTCAGCTCACATACTAAGGATATCCCAACATAGACCCACAGTTGCCTGCTACAACAAAAGTCATGGTTCACATACAGCATAACATGCTGCAAAGGGGTCACATCAGCCTGGAGAAGGCTACAGAAACATACCCACAGCATTGCATATGCCATGGAACACAGTGCAGATAGTCATCAAAAGGTGTTCCAGATATGGTGCAACAGTGACATTGTGAAGAAGTGGACATGCCTACATGTGTGTGGAGAATGATGCCTCAGAATAAAGACAAAATGATCAATTTCAACAATTGGCTTAAGTATTAGTGTCATTCAAAGGGGATCCAGTATCTGTCTGCTTGGGATGACATGCTCGACAAGCCACGTTGCCCATGAGGACGGCTTGCACCTGTCACCCCTGGGCTTTCGGATATTGGCAAAGGCTCTTGCCACTCCCATAGTGCCTTTTTTAGGCAAGGCTCAAAAGACAAACTCACCTCTTTAGACAACACAAGTAGAAAGAAACTAAGGGTAAAGCTGCTCAACGCCAGAAGTCTAAACCTCAAGATGCACGCTCTCAAAGCTCTCCTCAGTATGGAGAACATCGATGTCTGTGCAGTGACAGAAACCTGGTTCAAAGCTCCTGAGAGCACCCCAGCACTACCAGGTTATACCTCATATCATGCTTTTCGGCCCCAAAACTCAGACCGAACCACAAAAGGAGGGGAAGTACCCATATTCATCAAGGACACCCACACCTCCAGGTTAGTGGCATTGCAAGAAGCATCGGAGATCATCCATGTGCAACTAACAGTGGGCAAAACTGCCTTTCAGTTTGTAGCATGCTAGAGACCACCCTCTCAAACTCAGGAACCCCACTCGGCCTTCCTGAAGACACTGGAGAATATGAAGGTCTCTCCAAACACCATCATATTGGGGGACTTCAACTATCCAAACATAGACTGGGAGCATTAGTCAAGCCCCAACACCCTAGCCCAGAGGTTCCTAGAATTCATAAACTCAAATGCTATGGACCAATTGGTCACCACTCTCACAAGAGAGGAAAACATACTAGATCTGATCATCACCAACATGGGAACACAGTGTTCCATACCAGAAGTATACCCCTCATTGGTAAGATCGGACCATAAATTAATCTCACTAGAAATCCACATCCTGCCCCCACCCCCAGCACAAAAGACCACAATGAAGAACTTCTCACAAGCTAACTTCACACTTCTTAAAACCAAAGTAGAATCCTTCAAGGCCCCCAGGCCAGTGGAAACCACGGCCCTATCTGATGAATCCTTTATAAACGCATTCTATGGACACCTTCAGGCATGCATGGATCATGCAATCCCAAATAAAACCAAGACCCATTCCCCCAAAGGCAGACGTCCTGTCTGGTGGACCCCAGCCATAAATAAGCTATACAACAGGAGGAGGAAGCTACTACATGATAGAGCAAAATCCCTAAAAGGGAAGGCATCTCTGATCAGTACTAGCAAAAAACTACGATCACTCATAAAAACATCCAAGGCCACTTTGGAGAGAAAAATTGCACAAGCAACAAAAGATAATCATAAGGCTTTCTTTAGTTATGTTAGAAACCTGGGTGGCAACTCCCAGATATGCTCAGAGTTAGTCCACAATAACAAAAAATACACTGAACCCTCAGACATTGCCAACATTCTGGCAGACAGATTCAGTGCAAACTCCCCCCCCCTCCCCCCAAAAGGACAAATATCTATCCCAGCAGAGTGTTGCCTCCCTGACATCTCAGATGCCCAGGTGAGAGCCACCGTCTCCAAAGCAAAAAACACAACATCAATGGGACCGGACGGTGTCCCGGGCTGCGTGCTACATGAACTCCTAGAAGAGCTATACCCTCACATAAAGCTGCTATTCAAGCTTAGCCTTACTACAAGATATGTACCCAAAGAATGGCGTACAGCGACAGTAGTCCCACTCCACAAAGGCGGCGCCTCTACAGACCCTGGAAACTACCGCCCCATAAGCCTGACTAGCCTTGTCTGCAAAGCTATGGAGAGGATCATTATGGAGCTCATAAACAAAGAAATTGGGGACCTACAGACACTGGATCCTACCCAATTCGGCTTTGTCAAGGGCAGATCCTGCCTCCTGAACCTGGTAGATTTCTTTGAAACAGTCACCAAGGCCATTGATGAGGGTAAGGTGATCCACACAGCCTACCTAGACCTCGCAAAAGCCTTTGACACAATACCCCACTCGGGCATCGTAGACAACCTCTCCAGCCTAAATATAAACCCCTATGTCATAAGATGGGTTGCAAACTGGCTCAATGACAGAACCCACATGGTCAGAATTGCTGGAGCCATGTCAGACTCTAAATCAGTTACAAGTGGCATCCCACAGGGCTCAGTCCTGGGACCTCTCTTATTCGGAATATATTTTTCTGAGGTACAGGCTAACACAGGAGGTCTGTGGCTGACCAAGTTCACAGATGACTGTAAACTGGGCACCATAATTGACTCTCCAGCTGACACAAGCATCCTCCAAAAGGGTCTCATAGAGACGGATAACTGGTGCCAGAGCCATGGCCTTAAACTAAACGCCAAAAAGTGTATAGTTATACCCTTTGGCAAAAACAAAGTGCCCACAAATTACCACATAGGAGGTAATCCATTAAGTACAGAAGAAGTAATTAGGGACCTGGGGACCCAAGTTGATAGTAACCTCTCCTTTGACAACCACATTGACAAAGTGGTTAGGAAGACCTTCTATATAACCCACCTTATCATGAAAGAATTCACATCTAGATCAAGGGAGGTCATTGTGCCACTTTACTCATCCCTCATCAGGCCCATAATTGAGTACAATGCCCTATTTGGGATGTACCTTACCCGACACCTGCAGCAACTAGAAAGACCCCAAAAGTACCTCACTAAGAGGATCAAGGGACTCAAACAGATGCCATATGCTGCTCGGCTAAAGAAACTCCAGCTCTACTCAGTTGCATACCGCCTACTCAGATCTATGCCTGACGTACAAAGCCATGTCCAACCCTGAATTAATGGACATGCTCCACCTCAGAAAATCCAAATCCCTTAGAGCTACGTGATCGAGTGACTTGAACCTCAGCACAGAAATAAATAGGGCATGCTGGAGGGACAGATTCATAACCCAGAGACTCCCTTCACTCTGGAATAGAATCCCAGTCCATGTTAGGCAGAGCCCCTCACTGACTCTCTTCAAGAAAAATCTTGACTAGTGGATGGGAGATCATAGGTTTACCCCGGGGATCACTTCTGTGTCACTACTAGACAGAGGCACAGTAAACACAACCTTAAAAAGGGCACAGTAAACTCATTCCAAGGGGTGGTGAAAGCCAAACACACTCTGGCTAGGCTTGTAAATGCCCTAGGGCAGATAGCCTAGTATGAACCTATGAACCTATGAACAATGTCCAGGGAGGTTGCCAGGAGCCATACAGCAACACCAAAGTAGTGACAGACATCTCTGGAAAGTACTGTGTGTGAAATACATGTGGCAACAATCTTATTTCGTCTTCACATGTCTTGGCTATATGGTGTGTTCGGAAGATGGCAGCTGTTCCTCACAACAAACAACATTCAGTCCTGGGTAACTTCTGGACAACAATACATCAGCTTTTCAAAAAGCATGTGTGTAAATGTGTTAGTTGTTATGAGACCAATGTTAAACTGTCTTTGTCCACAACTTGGTCATGCTATTTTGGCCATATAAAACCACTGCACAACAGCAGAAGCATACTACCCACACAGTGAAGCAGGATGTAGCTGATTTGGAATGTATTATGACCAGTTTCAAACACCAGTCCCTTGTGGTTATAATCCTTCTGGTGTCTGACACATCATACCTGTGTATGGGGAGGTATTTCAGAATTGCACACAGCAATGGCCCACACCTTACATCCACTGGGTAAAAGGATGGCTTCAAAAGAACACAATCAACAGTCTGCAGTGGCCAAGCCTGAGTCCACACCTAAATACAATACACAATCTGTGTGGTGAACTGATGAGCGCTGTGCACACGGGATGGCTTTGCAATCTGACAGATTTGGAGGTGTTCTGCAAGGGAGAGTGTGCAAACATTGCCATGTCAAGATGTGCCATGCTGATACACACCTTCCCAAGAGTACTGAATGCTGCAATGAGATAAACAGGTGCTTTACCAAAGTATCAATTTATAGGTGTACACCCCTATACAACCCAGCTATTGTTGTCATATCATGTACTATATGTGAACCCTACCTGATGTGTATGTTCTTCAGTTGGAGTGCACAGATTATTTGTCATATGAAATGGTGGAAATGTTATGGCAATATCACTGGTGTCTCATGTGATCTGTCACAAAATCATTGCACGTTAAAAAGGGTTTGTACACTTACTATATCCACTGTAAGCTTGGGAAGTTGTTTCCGTAACCGCCCTTGTTTTCACATACATGTACTGCAGGTTATACCATCTTCATATCACAGTATGACATAAAGTAGGGTCACCAAAACACTGGACCAACCAGTAATGTATCAGGAGGTATGAGCAGCAGACAGGAAAGATGAGCCACATATGTAGATATTCTTTGAAACTCTGTACAGTTGATAGGTATGTTCTGTAGGTTTGGCCATAGTGCTACACAGATGAACAGCAGTAATGTTTACATGGGTGCAGTGTGTTGTAGGTGAAGGCTCACCACCAAATAAAAACACTCACATATCCAAGTGGTGTAAATTTTTAGTTACGGTAAGCTGAAAGGTATGCACTGCATGATGTTGAGGACCGGTCCAGAGTGTGTCTGTTTCGGTCTGAGTGTGTGCCATGACAGTCATCTGTTGCCTAATGTGAGGTCTATGGAATGCCTATGGGGCACCTTGTGTGTGTGTGTGTGTGTGTGTGTGTGTGTGTGTGTGTGTGTGTGTGTGTGTGTGTGTGTGTGTGTGTGTGTGTGTGACTGAGAGTGTGAGAGCGTGAGAGTGTGTGTGAGAGTGTGCGAGTGTGTGTGAAAGTGTGTGAGAGTGTGTGACAGTGTGTGAGGGTGTGTGAGAGTGTGAGAGAGTATGTGCATGAGTGTGTATGAGTGAGTATGTGAGTGTTTGAGTGAGTGTGCCACGAGACTTTATAGTGCTGATAGTAATGTATATATGTTGTCTTTTTCTCACAGGTGGCCATGATGGTCACAGTCCCCTGTACTGGGTATGTGATATTACTTTGTTTGGCAACTCTGACCATGATGATACCCATAGTGAGACACAGGTGGGGTTGTCAGAGGCTGCAGCCATGTCATTGGTTGTCCTCCCACTTATATCAACCCCATCCCTGCACACAGTCACAATGCCCATCCATTCCCTGTCACCAGTGGCCATAATAGAAGGACAGCTGGGTGCTGGCACAGAACAAGCAAGTGTGGTGACTATGGCAAGTGAGCGCCCAGGCAATGGCCATAGTCAGAGTACTGGTGAGGTCCCACACAGTCAAGCAGGGGTGTTCAGAGGAGAATGGTGCCTGTCCAGCCCATGTTGGAAGTGCCACTGCTGCAGTAACCAGGCACATGTTTCAGTCCATAATGGATGCACAGGCATGCAATGAACGTAACACTAGATAAGTGTGGGGGTTGGTAGAAGAACATCTCCCTAGTGCCCGTGATGATTTTCTCAAAATCATTACAGCCATATGTGAGGGCACTGACATCACAGATAGATGGTGGGGTCAGGTCATGGCATTACTCCACCATGGAGTATCTGTGCTTGAACGTATGTCAGATGGGAGGCACCGGCCACGTGAAGGTAGCTCAGAACAATGATCATCTGGGCTTGCACATGGCTGTGCACCATCATGCTCCTGTATGGGCAGTAAAATCAGCACTAGTGAGGGTGGTGTGATGTCCACGTCAAGACACTGCAGGCCATGGGCACATGGTCCTGGATGGTCCCAAAAGGGTCGTGGATCCAGCAGACATACGTCACCATCAGGGAGCAGTACTATCTCCGGCCTTGTCAGTGGTAGTGCCTGTGATACCCTTGGCAGATCCAGTTCCCGTCTCTGTGGCAGGAGGTGGTGAACTGCACACACAGGAATGTATGGGCCACAGCTGTCCAGAAAACATCAGTGTAGGGCAGCCACATGGTCTGTCTGTGCACACACACACACACACACACACACACACACACACACACACACACACACACACACACATACACACACACACACATATATCACAATCACAATAAACTCCCCTCCATGCACCACACCTGCACAGGCCATGCCATTCCCATACCTTTGCATATGATGAAACCTGTGCTAGATCCCTGACATCCAAAACATTGATACAGGGACATGCAAATATGGGTCGGATGCACAGGGTGACCTTAATAAATTGCATGTAGATAATGTTGTACAGGGTGCTGTCATCTTGCATTTGTAAGGGGTACACATCAGAGTGTGTGTACAGTTTAAACCATGATGCATTCTTGCTATTCTTAATGTTGAGTGAATGTGTTCTCACATGCTGTATCCTGCTTGTGTTCTAGGCCTCTGTGTGTCACCAGGATGTGGCCCTGCAGCAAGACCAAGGGGTATGGCAGTGCAGTAACACATCAACCATGTCATAGGCAAGGTACAGCTGTAGCTGCACAAATTTCACAGGTCTGTATAACAGTGATTGCAAATGCCTCACAGATTATAGGGCTGAGGGTTGTTTATAGGTTTATGGTGATTGACAACATCTCTGTCATAGTGGAGAATGGTATGTGTGGTGGTTTGGACACACCTCAGTTTGCTAATAACCACACCCCCTGGGGGTATTCATCAAAAATACACTGAGATTACTATACACACACACACACACACACACACACACACACACACACACACACACACACACACACACACACACATTTGGCAGTACTGAGATCCATTGGTTCATAGCTTCATAGGTGTGTAGTAGATGAATGGCCACAAAGACTCTACAAGGCCAGCCCAAGGAAATACCCTGGCATCAGGCCACATGAAAACAGTCCCCAGTGTGGCTAATGAGTATACTCACTGGAGTGATCCCCAGGGGTGGGTATTGTATTCCCCATCCACTCATCCAGATGTGTATTGTGGATGGCCAGTGATGTGCATTACTTCACATGTATGTGATTTGTATTCCATACCATGGACAGTGTCTGGCTTGTGAACCTATCCCACAAGCATGTCCTTTCGAGTGTGGACGTGTGCTTGAGGTATGTGGGGCATGTTGTGTGGACAGCTAGGGATCTTCTGATGTAGCATTCCTGACCTAGTTTGGTGAGACATGGCTGTGTAACTCAGACAGTGGTTGCCCCTGCACAGACAGTATGATACAGGGATTCATTGGAGTTATAGGAGTCTGTCCATACAGGGCATGTGTGTAAGGCCTGGTATTATCTTTGTGGGGTACATTTGCAACCTCTACAGTTGTTGCAGGTGTCCAGTGGTGTACATTGCAAAAGGGCCACTGTACACATTGATTGGGCTACTGAGGGGATGGAACAGGGTACCATGTCTTTTTACTTGCTGGATAACACACACTCAGTCAGGAGATATAACCTTTCTGATGTCAGTGGCACTGCTGTGGTCGACTGGTATGTAGTCCACTGCAGTCACACCATGGGTACTATCTGTGAGGCAATTTGCAGGAGAACTACCGATATAGTTGTTGCTGCCTAGCCAAGTGTGTTTGCATATGATCCGTGGGTGGAGAGTGGTCTCTGAGTATTAGAAGAGCTGCCTATATTGTTCACTAATCCATACTGTCACATAGCCATTGCACATGGCACTAGACATTTGTAGGGCTGTGGATTGTCTAAACCAATCTCTACAGTGTTTGACAACTGTTGGCCTTGTAATGTGGACATTGGGACATATACTAGGTCCTCAATATAATAATTATCAAAACCCACCCCCGCAAAGAATCCTGTTATTAAACAATCACACACACACACACACACACACACACACACACACACACACACACTTGCCAGAACTGAGTTTTGAGCCCCTACCTAGCTATGTATTGCTACTATAGCCTTATGTATTTATCACACGCGCCATGGAGCGTATATGTTAGAGAGCTATCCAAAGGTATCTTTGAAGGTGAGTTGCATCAGCAGCAGTGCTAAAGGAGTGGTAAGGGAAGTGTAGCAAGTGTGAATGACCACAGAACCAGGTGTCTACAAAGACACACGCACTCTCTTCACACAAACACACACATTTTCACAGTTGCCAGGACCAAAATTAGAACTCCTACTTAACTAGTTTGCTACACTATAGTATTATGCAATTATCACAAGCTCCACGAAGCTTATATGTTAGAGAGCTAGTAAACAACCAAATGAAGAACAGTGCAAAACCAAAAACTAGTAAGCAAACAAAAAGCACTGAATCGAGGAGAAACCAAGCACCGGACTGCTGTAGGATAAAACCAAACAGTTTATTCGATCCAAATACAACGTTAAATGCTTGACGAAACACCGCGTTTTTCGTCTATAAAACAGACTTCATCAGACAACAAGAAAAACCAAACCCAAACATATATATAAGCTGGCAAAATTCAAATCATCCAATTAAAATGCATCTCATGAATATACAATCCAATTAAACAATCTGAAATAGTGACTGACTTAATGTTTAAACTTATTCTTAACAACAAACACTGACCTTGCATTTTCAAAAAACACATAAATTGAATTCCAAGTTGTATATGGATGTTATGCTGGTTGTGATCGCCAAAATGGACTGTGAATACATAGATATCTAAATACATAAATAAAACCTCATAATGAGAACCGGAAGGATATATATCTTGAACACCTTCTTCGCGAAACTAATACAACACTTCCCTCTAGTGGTCAAAAGACAAAATTACATGAAAATATGAATGAATCTATATAAAATGTATATAATCTAAAAATAAATACATGAAAATACATAAAATGATAATAAATCTATACTTGAATATATATGTGTATTGTGTCTCACCTAAACCTGCAATGAATAATAAATACAATAAATATATATATCTAATAAATAAGTCAATCAAATAAATAAATATGACATATAAAATATAAGATATAAAATGTTCCTAAAACATATGAATCAACAACATTTAAAAACATGTGTGATGAAACAATAAAATGTAAAATGTGAAAAAACAAATAAATGTGAATAAATCTGAACTAGTTATAATCTCGCAGCCCTCATCTTTAGAACCGGGGCAAGGGAAACATTCTCATTTAAACCTGGGAACCTATTGGCTTCTAACACTATTTGCCAATATAGTTCCCAGTATTCAATCTTCATTTCCCATAAGCCACCCCTCTCATCTTTCTGAACTTCCTCTATAATAAAAAACTTAAATTTAGCTAGGGGACAAATAATAGTATGTCTATATAATGCATTAGTGGCTTTTTTATTCTTTATGTCATTAATGTGTTCATATATTCTCCTTTTAATTTTCCTCTCTGTCTTGCCTACATAAAAACCAGAGTAAATCTCACATATAGCAATATATACCACTCCAAAAGTATCACAAGTACTATGGGTATTACTATTAATTTATTTTCCCCTAGATTCAATAAAAACACTCCTTGTATTAGCTAACCAGGGACATTGAGAGCATATCTTACATGAAAATGTACCAAAAGACTTTATTGTTTTCTTTTTATCATTGTGATGTAACAACAACCAATCTTTAATATTACGTCCCCTCCTAAAAATAATTTTTAGGGGTTCCTTATTATTGAGACCAAGATCAGTAATTTTAGTAAATTTATCCCATTCTTTATCAAAAACTTTTTGAATTGTAATTGCATCACCACTAAAATCTGTAATAAAGGCTCTATTGTATGGCTTAGTCCTATTCTTCGTGATGTCGGTAGACTCTACCATATTCAATTGCCCAATATTAGTCAAGTTTTTCAAATTTTTAGGTTCTTTCCCTAAAATGCGTTGAAATCTATCTTTTCTGCCTCTAATCACTTCTTCTTTAATTTTGGTGCAGAATTCCAGAGGGTATCCTCTTTCCAAAAACATCTGAGTCAAAAATTCACACTCTTCAACAAAATCTAAATCATCAGATGTCATTCTGGAAATTCTCACAAACTGACCTTTCACAATGCTTCTCTTCTGGTGTATTGGGTGTCCACTAGTAAAATGTAAATAACAATTAGAAAAAGTATTTTTTCCTAAAAACTTTTGACTTAAAATAATTCCTATCCTTAATTAATATGATATCTAAATAATTAATTTCTTTAAAACTGATTTCATGTGTAAATTTTAAAAAAATAGTGGTGTTATTAATATAATATATAAATTCATTTAATCTTTCTTTACTATCTTTCCATAATATCACTATGTCATCCAGGTAGCGCTTGTATAAACACCAACTATCCTTAAATATACTATGGTATATAAATTTTGTTTCCCAGGTGTTTAAAACCATATTAGCATAGATGGGAGCACATCTTGCTCCCATCACCACACCACTAATTTGATGTAAATATTCACCTTGAAAAAATATATAGTTGTGTTTTAACACCATTTCCATTAAAACCATGCATGTGTATATATCATTGTCATTCAGATCACCAAAAAACCTAATGGCTTCCTCAAACCATTCAAGGCCCAAATCATGTGGTATAGAACCAAATAGGTCTACCACATCAATGGTCACAAAAATTAAATCACTATTAAACATATTCTCTTTCACGTTGTGAAGAAAATCCCAAGAATCTTTCAAGAATGATGTACCTTTCATCATAGATTTTTTCAATTTTACATCAATATATCTAGCTAAGGGTGAAATTGCTGAACCTTCAGCAGCTACTATGGGGCAAAGGGGTGGATCCATATAGTTCTTGTGAACATTTGGGATACCAAAAATGGAATGAATTTTTGGCTTACTGTTATATAAAAAATCAAACAAATCTTTATCAATATAGCCTTCCAAAAATAAATCATATAATGTAGAATATATTCTTCTATAACCAATATTTATCTAATTTTAGACACATTACTATATTTTAAAACATCAAGTAAAATGTTAAACATTTTCCCTTCATACATAATGCTGTTCATCAAAACAATAGCTCCCCCTTGTCTGGCTTCATCACTCTTAGATTATCATTCCCCCTTAATTGTTGTAGTAGCTCATATTCACAAGATGGAAGGTTTGGTGCAAATTTATTTCTTTTCACTGCCTGTCTCAACTCAATTTCTACTAAATTCTCAAAATTCCTCAATTGTGCATGAATAGGGGGATTCCAAACACTTCTCTTTTTTAATTCATTCGATACATCACCCGCAGGTTCTCCTTCACCACAAATCAGTTCCAAATTTATTTTTCTTAAAAAACAATTTTAAATCAGTCACAAGTCTACTGATATCACATTTAGTTCTAGGAACAAAATTCAACCCTTTAGAAAATAAGCTAAAATATGTATTATTAATATTTAGTTCTGTGTAATTAAATATATTAAAATTTTTAAACTCATTGCAGGTGCAAACAACAGAATTCATATGATCCAAACTTTCATTACTTTCATCAATAAAAACTTGTATAACATCTAAACATTTTATCTCCTCTCCCTTCCCCTCCATCCATTCTGTTGAAAATTCCCTTCTCTCTGATTCTTTATTCTTTCTGACCTCCAAAGGGGTGGAAATTCTAAAGGGTCCAAATTCTCTTGGTCCCCCGTAGGGAAATGTTCATTGTTGTAGCCCCTATTCCCAAACTCGCCACTATTGGTATAAAATCCATTAGTATAATTAAATATATTTCTAGGTTTGGGGTATTGTAAATGGTGTTCATATTCGAATGTGTCTCTATTGATCTTCTTTTTCCTCCTTTCTAAAATTCTATCACATTTCTTATCAATAATTTTCCTCAACTCAAAATACTTCTTTTTTTCTTTGTCTACTGTGAATAAAAGATCCTTAGTAATCTTTTCATTTACTACATCAATGTGTTTCATTAAAATGTCCATTTCATCATTATTATTTTAATTTATATGTTAGAGAGCTGTCCAAAGGAATCTTTGAAGGTGAGTGACATCAGCAGCAGTGCTAAAGGAGGGGTAAGGGAAGTGTAGCAAGTGTGAATGACCACAAAATCAGGTGTCTACAAAGACACACACACTCTCTCACACAAGCACACACATTTTCACAGTTGTCAGGACCAGGATTAGAACTCCTGCTAACTACACTATAGTATTATGCAGTTATCACAAGTGCCATAAAGCTTATATGTTAGAGAGTTGTCCAAAGGTATCCTTGAAGGTGTGTGACATCAGCAGCAGTGCTAAAAGAGGGGTGAGGGAAGTGTAGTAATTGGGAATGACCACAAAATCAGGTGTCTACAAAGACATACATACACACACATTTTCACAGTTGCCAGAACCAGGATTAGAACTCCTACCTAACTAGTTTGTTACACTATAGCATTACACAGTTATCGCGTACGCAGTTATTGCAAGTGCCATGGAGTCTATATGTTGGAAAGCTGTCTAAATGTATCTTTGAAGGTGTGTGACATCAACAGCCATGCTGAAGAAAGGGTAAGGGAAGTTTAGTGTGTGTGAATGGCCTCAACCACATTCATATAGAAACACACACACTGACACACAACTTAACATTTGACAGGACTGAGATTACAACTGCTATATGGATACTTATTTGGACTGTAGTGTCACACAGTTATCACAAGCACCAATGAGACTATAGGGCTGGGGGCTAACCAAAGGTATTTCTACAGTGAATGACATCAGCACATCATGTGATATAGGCCAATGGGATGTGTACTGGGTGGGAAAGGCTGTATAATGGGATTCTCTCTGTCACTGTCTGTCTTTCTCTTCCCGCTGTCTCTGTGTGTGTATGTTTGACATATTATATTATGTTGGCTTTGGATATGTGTGAGTATTCCTATCCAACGTGTGTATGTGAAGTATCAATGGTGTACAATTTGGTATGTCTGTACAGACAGCTGCGAATAATTGATATCTGTAGTCCACTGTGTTGTGAGACATGGGCTTAATTTCTCTAAGTTTAGGAGCACACTCAGTATGACCTTCTTTATTGAGTGTGTGTATCCATTCCATGGAGGGTTGGACTCCAGTTCAGGGTATTGTGTGCTACAGCTACACCTAACAAACTGTTTCTGCAGGATATCTGTAGATAGATTGCCAATATGAAAACACAATGTGCATAACATATGGGGGATACTGTAACTATTGCTGCCTGTGCTGCTTGTGTGACATGTTTGGTTGTAGCATAGATTTTCTGACATATGTACTGTTTTACACTGTGATATATCATGTCATCAACTACTGACAGTTATCATTCTTTGCTCACAGTTATTGACCAGGGAAATACAGGATGAAGGAAGCAGATACCATATTCTGAGGCATATAGACTACCCATTCTGGCACACACCTGCCATTTTAGAGGGGTAGCTGCAGACAATAGACTGCTGGTTCTGTGTAAATGGTCCAGCACCTTGTTAGTATGCTGGGTGCGGATCCCCTCCTTGTGCTTTTCTCAACTGAATGGAATGGCCATAACCTTCTGGGGCCATAGCACATCCAGGTTATTCAGAGGCAGGACTCATATATCTGATCAGTTTACCTTCACATTGTGGTTTACAAGCAGTTTTGTGACTATTTATTCATGAGTTTGCAGTCAGGGAGTAGTATGGGTGGACATTAGGGATTCAGACTTCACACACTCCATGACATCAATGCTTCTACACACCTTCTGTTATTCTTTTCTCTTTCTAACATTATGTAAGCAATATCTCAGAGGTATCCCTATAGTTGGGCCTTTATCCCAGTAGTATGTATGTCTTGGAACAGAGTCCTTGCAGTAGGACATGGGGAGGCCAATATCTCAGAGGTATCCCTATAGTTGGGCCTTTATCACAGTAGTATTTATGGCCTGGAACACAGTCCTTGCAGTAGGACATGGGGAGGCCAATGTCTCAGAGGTATCCCTATAGTTGGGCCTTTATTCCAGTAGTATTTATGGCTTGGAACACAGTCCTTACAGTAGGACATGGGGAGGCCAATATCTCAGAGGTATCCCTATAGTTGGGCCTTTATCCCAGTAGTATTCATGGCCTAGGACACAGTCTTTGTAGTAGGACATGAGGAGGCCAACATCTCAGAGGTATCCCGATAGTTGGGCCTTTATCCCAGTAGTATTTATGGCCTGGAACACAGTCATAGGTTTATAGGTTCATAGGTAGGTACTAGGCTGTTGGCCCTGGGGCCTATACAAGCCCAGCCAAAAAGGTATCCTGGCTTTTGCCACCCAAGAAAATTATTTTCCTGTGCCACTGTCGAGCAGAGCCACAGAGGTGATCCCCGGGGTGAATTTCCTATTTCAAAAAACAAACAGCCAACAACAAAAAGCTGTGGAAATGAGGTTTATTGGGTCATAACTTCAAATAACAGACCGGTTTCGGCTTGGATTTCACCTAGCCTTCATCAGTGTAACATTACAAAAAACAGTTGAAGTCATATATACCTTTGAATTAATTAGAAACAAAAAGTGATTGGAGAACTCATAAATATTAATATAGCCATTCATAAATACTCATAAATATTCATAAGTATTCATTCAATCCAGGATGAAGAAGTGAGCCCAGTTTAACAATCCATTTCTTCTCCTTAATATTCAATTTGCTGTGCCAACCAGATTTATGCGAACGATCACCAATGATCTTATCAATGACCAAAAAATGGAATTTAGCTGTGTTGTGTTTAAGTGTATGTTTGTAAAGTGCGTTACTTGTTCTTTTACATTTAATATCACTCAAATGTTCTGAAACCCTTAGCTTAAAAGGTGTAGACGTTTGACCGATATAAAAAGAGTGACAGCTGCAACAAGCCATGTAGACAATCCAATCAGAATTACAATTAGCAAAAAACTTAATATCATATACAATGCTGCTGTTATTTCTGGAAAAATTGTTTAGTTCCTAATACATATTTGCAATTATTGCAATGGCCACAGGGCATACAGCCAATAAGCTTGTCACCCGTAATGGTAGTCTGTGCCAACTGTAAATGCATAGAATCAGAATGGTGCTTATGGTGATTAAAATAAGCACCCAAATTTTTGCCCTTCCTAAAAGAAAAGGAGCATGTTGGAGCTATAATGGAAGACAATGTAGGATCCGCTAAAAGAATATTCCAATTATTTTTAATAATATCAATAAACGTATTGGTATTTCTCCCATAGGTAGTGGTAAGACATAAAATGTTGGATTTAGGTACTTGTTTGTGTTTATATTTAAGAAGTTCATCCCTGGGTAGATGTGATGCATAATTCCTGGCATTGGAAACATATCCTGAGCTGTAATAACCTCTGTTTTTAAACCTATCGGTCAAATCCTGGCTATAAAGGCGAAAAGTATCATCATCAGAACAATTCCGTCTTACCCTAATAAACTGTGATTTGGGGATATTTCTGGCTATATGTTTTGGATGAAAGCCGGATGTGTAGAGCAAAGTATTATATTCAGGAAATTTCCTGTATATTTGAGTATTTAGTGTATTGTCAGGATTTCTGGTTATCATGATGTCCAAAAAAGTGATCTGATGTTGATCATAAGTAATGGTAAATTGTAATCCCCATTTGTTTTCATTGAGGTATTGAACAAACTCATGTAAATATTCTATATCTGCCCTCCACACCATCCAGCAATCATCCAAATATCTACGCCAGATGTCAATCTCTGGTAAGTAAAGATTATGTGTATCATCATAAATGATGTGATCCTCAATAAATGCCATATATAAATCAGCATAAATAGGGGCAAAAGATGCCCCCATAGCAGTGCCCTTGATTTGGAGATAACATTGCTTATCATAAAAAAGTACATTTTTAGTAAGCACATGTTCTGTCAAGATTATCAAAAAAGTATTGAAGCCAGGTTTGTATATGTTTGATTTATGAAGCCAGTATTCAATGGCATCCAAACCTGCCCAATGGGGTATATTCGTGTATAATGAAGTCACATCTAAAGTACATAACCACCAATCATTCTCAATCTGCATTTCATTAATAATTCCCAGAAATTGTGTAGTATCCTGTATTCTAGATCTTACCCAGGATAGTAAAGGTTTTAAATATTTGGTCAAAAATTCAGTTAAAGGCTCAGTTAAGGAGCCAGTCCCAGCCACAATTGGTCTACCGGGTGGATGTAAAAGATCCTTATGAATTTTAGGCAAGAAATAAATATATTGCCTGATGGGGTCTGTGATGGTCAAGTGCCTTAAGGTATCAGATGTTATAATCCCATTTTCCAACGCTGAATTAAGAAATGTATCGATTTGTTGCTTGAACATGGATGTAGGATCTAATGGCATCTTAATATAATACCTGGCATAATCAAGTTGTTTGTGTGCCTCGATATCATAATCAATCCAGTTCATTACAACAACTGCCCCTCCTTTGTCAGCAGTCGTGATTACCAATTCTTTATTGTGCACTAATTCTGCTAAACATAATGACTCAGACTCAGAAATATTGTTAGACATAGGTGAAATAGTATTAGCAGGGAAATGCAAATCCTTGAGGACCCCATGTTGGAATAAGCTCACAGATGGACGCATGGGTGGTATAAAACTAGAAGGATGATATCTGAAATTGTCAGATAAGTGATGCTGTTCATTGTTGTCCTGAAAATATAATTTAATGTTAATTAACCTACAAAAAGCTATTATATCTTGTGCAAAGATATCTTCAGACACAAAAAAAAATGGGTATAAAAGACAGCCCTTTATTTAACAAAGCAATCTGTTGTTCAGTTAAAACAGTGTTGGAAATATTACATACATTATTATGTGCAGAAATGTTTACTTGTTGGTCAATAATTCTATAAGGTTCTGTAGACTTGTAACTTTTTTTGTGTTTCCTACCTATGCTCTTGTATGGCCTAAAGGGGTCCCAAAATTATTACGCTTAGGGGTAGGGGAGTCCGTGGCTTGCTGTGAATCAATATCTGTACCAGAAGAGGCATCAGCATCTGTGGTGTCACTAAGATTGCCATGTCTTTTCAAAATAGATCACGGATGTTTACGTTTGGGATTTGGGTTCGTACTTCTATTACTGTCCTCAAATCTGACATGTCTAGTTTGTCTAAACGGTTAGCCACGTTCATAATCTGTTTGGTCTCTAGAGAATTTTTTAAGCTTCCTTTCCTTCAATTGTGTTTCAAAACTGAGCAGATCAGAACTGAGTTTGGACAAAAAACTGGGAAAAAAGGTTTCATCTCGGTATTGATTACATTGCTCTATAAACTTGCTGACCTTAAGTGCATCCTGGTCAATGATCCTGACATAATAACTGGATAATGTCTCTACGAATCTCACAGAGCATTCTTGCTGTATGGATGTCCAGTCACTGATCAGCATATCATCAGGCTCTGCTACCAAAGGTTGGATTTTCACCCTAAGGCCCCTGGGAGTTATACCCTTTATCATATATGCCTTAAGTAATTTGAGATGCCATACATTGGATCTCAATGCTTTCATGTTTTTATTCAAATCACAAAATAATTTTTCACAACTTTGTTCAGAATTACCAATAGTATTATGCTCTGAATCATTTGGTTGTTCACCAATTCCAAAAGCCACAAGATCATCCCTATCTGAGGAAAGGCCAATAAGAATATTATTTAAATCCATATTGAAATGAAAATGTCAAATGCACAATAATAGTCGCAACACCACGTCCTAATATCCCACAATATATATGTATAAAAAAGAACTGGACAATAATGGCATTCAATAAAAATTTGTGGGTTATATTGAAAAAAAGGGGGCCACGTCCAGAACAGAAACTAGGACAATAATGGTAGTTGTGAAACCCTAAAGCTGCTCCAAAAGGAACAACAAATTCCAATATATTCAAAAGTCCAAAAAATAGTGGTATGATATTAAATAACGCCACTACTAAATATATTAATGATATGATGTCAGCATGATCCAATAGTATGACATCTTAAAAATACATTAATATAGATAATATGTTATTAAACAATCAAAAAATATAGACATATATGTATATATGTCTCTATATAACTTCAAGGGGGTGGGTGAATATTCCAATATACCCTAAGGAAGCAAGTAAAAAAATAACCGGGAAGCCAAAACCCAATCATATATCATTAAACACAACTAATAATCTGTCAAAAAATACAATTAAGGGAAGCTAGTTATCATCCAGTATATGAAGCCAATGTGTATGAATGTACTGAATTTTAAATCCAAACAGAATGGAGTTAGAGCCATATAAAATGAACACCAAAAAATCCCATGAGTAATAACAGGAATAATAAGCATCCAAACAATCCCAGATCAATAAACTGGAATTAGAAAAAGGCAACTAGTCCATAGTACTATAGATAAGCCCCTAGAATACAGTAAAAAATTTGAAAAAAGGCTTGTTGCAGCTGTCACGCTTTTTATATCGGTCAAACGTCTACACCTTTTAAGCTAAGGGTTTCAGAACATTTGAGTGATATTAAATGTAAAAGAACAAGTAACGCACTTTACAAACATACACTTAAACACAACACAGCTAAATTCCATTTTTTGGTCATTGATAAGATCATTGGTGATCGTTCGCATAAATCTGGTTGGCACAGCAAATTGAATATTAAGGAGAAGAAATGGATTGTTAAACTGGGCTCACTTTTTCATCCTGGATTGAATGAATACTTATGAATATTTATGAGTGAATGGCTATATTAATATTAATGAGTTCTCCAATCACTTTTTGTTTCTAATTAATTCAAAGGTATATATGACTTCAACTGTTTTTTGTAATGTTACACTGATGAAGGCTAGGTGAAATCCAAGCCAAAACCAGTCTGTTATTTGAAGTTATGACCCAGTAAACCTCATTTCCACAGCTTTTTGTTGCTGGCTGTTTGCTTTTTGGTTCAGTTCATTTTGGCCGTGCAACACTCTCCGTGCAGGGGAATTGTTTTTGGTTGAATTTCCTATTTCCCATCCAATCATCAAGATTTTTCTTTGGAGTGCTAATGAGGAGCTTTGTTTGATATAGATAGGTAGTTTATTCCAGAGTATGGGAAGTCTCTGGGACAGGAATCTATCCCTCCAGCATGTTCTGTTTATTGTGGTGGCAAGGTTTAGGTCCCTAGAGCATGTAGCTCGGTGGGATTGGGATTTCTTTAAGTGGAGCATGTCCAACAGCTCTGGGTTTGACATAGCTTTGTATGTTAGGCAGAGATCACCTCTGAGTAGGCGATATGCGACGGAGTAAAGCTGGAGTTTTTTGAGATGGTCTGCGTAGGGCATCTGTTTGAGGCCGGTAATCCTCTTTGTGAGGTATTTCTGTGGCCTTTCCAGTTGTTGTAGATGTCTTGTGAGGTACATACCAAAAGGGGCGTTGTACTCTATAATGGGTCTAATGAGTGATAAGTAGAGGGGAACAATGACCTCTTTTTTTCTGAATGAGAAACCTTTTGTGATTAGGTGTGCCACATAGAAGGATTTCCTGACTACTGTGGCGATGTGATTATCAAAGGAGAGACTACTGTCCACCTGTGTCCCAAGGTCTCTTATCACACTTTTGGTGTTAAGTATACTACCACCTATGTTGTAGTTCATGGGTACAGAGTTTTTACCAAAGGAGATGGCAATGCACTTTTTGGCATTGAGCTTGAGGCCATGGCTTTGACACCAGGCATCTGTCTCAGTGAGGCCCTTTTGTAGGATGACCACATCGTTAGGAGTTTCGATTATGGCTCCTAGTTTGCAGTCATCTGCGAACTTCATTAGCCAAAGACCCTCTGTGTTAGCCTGTACTTCAGAGAAGTAGATACCAAACAGTAGAGGACCCAGGACTGAACGCTGTGGTACTCCACCTGTCACTGGTCTGTAATCTTGTAAATGTAAACTTATCTATAATTCCAGAGTGGGGGATGGTGTCGAAAGCCTTGTCAAGATCTAGATAGGCTGTGTGAACCACCTTATCTTTTCAGGCTTGTTGGCTGTTGGGGAAGCACCCACCAAGAGGAGAAAACGCTGAGAGAAGAAAGGAGCCACTTTTGAGACTTTAAGTATTTTTCCTCTGTTTATTTGCTAAGTTTTTCTGCATAGCCGCCTATTTTGAGCATTTTCTGGCTTGTTAAATTTGATTTCTGCATTAGTAACAGTATTTAGAGCACAACCTAGAGCTGTTTACTGAATTTCCTGTTTGCACTTATTTTTTAAATCGTTTTTTTCTCAAAACTTGCATTTTATCTGTCTTTGGCCTAGCACTCTTGTGTGGGGTCATTTACTGCACTGTTATAACTTGCTGATACTTGTTAACCTCTGCTATCTCTGAAAAAACAAAAAACAAAAAATCTTGCTTTTTTCCCACTTTTCTGAGATTTAAAAGTTCATTTACAGGCTTGCTGTTCCTGAACTGTTTGTAAGTTTCTGTGAGGCCATTTTTGCTTGGGCTAAAGGAAAGTCTCTCTGTTGATCAGTGGCAGTGGAAAACATTGAGCAGCCTGTCTGCCCCCGTGGGAGTGGTTACTGACTTGAAACTGTAGTTTTATTGGCCATTCTGGGTCAATTCCAAAACTCCTTCATCTTCCTCTCTTAAAACCTGGTTGCCTCGTGGTTTTGGCATCTTTTCAGGCTTGTTGGCTGTTGGGGAAGCACCCACCAAGAGGAGAAAACGCTGAGAGAAGAAAGGAGCCACTTTTGAGACTTTAAGTATTTTTCCTCTGTTTATTTGCTAAGTTTTTCTGCATAGCCGCCTATTTTGAGCATTTTCTGGCTTGTTAAATTTGATTTCTGCATTAGTAACAGTATTTAGAGCACAACCTAGAGCTGTTTACTGAATTTCCTGTTTGCACTTATTTTTAAAATCGTTTTTTTCTCAAAACTTGCATTTTATCTGTCTTTGGCCTAGCACTCTTGTGTGGGGTCATTTACTGCACTGTTATAACTTGCTGATACTTGTTAACCTCTGCTATCTCTGAAAAAACAAAAAAACAAAAAATCTTGCTTTTTTCCCACTTTTCTGAGATTTAAAAAAGTTCATTTACAGGCTTGCTGTTCTTGAACTGTTTGTAAGTTTCTGTGAGGCCATTTTTTGCTTGGGCTAAAGGAAAGTCTCTCTGTTGATCAGTGGCAGTGAAAAACATTGAGCAGCCTGTCTGCCCCCATGGGAGTGGTTACTGACTTGAAACTGTAGTTTTATTGGCCATTCTGGGTCAATTCCAAAACTCCTTCTTCTTCCTCTCTTAAAACCCTCTTTTGCACAGTTTTGCGCGTTTTTGAGCATAGCGCAACAACGGGCAGCGCCGCCTAATTGGGTTTAAACTATTCCTGGCTCCACAAAGTCTGCTCTTCACTTTTTCCCTTAGAACTGCTCTATCTCTCAATTTAAACACCATATTCTCATTCTAAGGCCCTTCACTGGTCCAATTAAGTAATCCTACAAGTTAGCACTATTAAACCATAAGCGCTACTTACTCTTATAATCTCTACGATTACCCTGTCCTCTATTGGTCCATCTTAAATTCAGTTTCCCTATTACTCTAGCATGTCCAAAGGTCAGTCAATGGTTTCCTCTCCAGTCCAGCTGGTGAATCTGGGAATTTTGAGGCAATGTTACAACTGTCTCATGTACATGGACAACCCTCTCCTCATCCAAACAGGTTCAAATATATGTGAGAGATGCAACTATTTAGCCAAACTGGAGGCTGAGCTCTCTCATCTCAAAACTGGTGTAACCAGTCAGGAGGAGAAGGTAACCTCACACAACACAATTCCAGTATCACATAGTCCCACCACATCAGCGAACCAAACATATAAATACACAAAAACATACTCGGAGGCTCTAAATAAAAATCTACCTAAGCAACAGAGACCTCCAAAGCAGACATCCAAGCAAACGCTACCTCAAAACAAAACACACACAACACATAACCCACAAAGTCAGTGTGCCAAGCAGCCACAGCCCTTAAGGCTGAATAACACACCTGATACTCTTGTTATAGGTGACTCTATTGTCAGACACACTGACGTCCCGCTCACCAGGCTGAATAAAGAGAAGGTCACAGTGAGCTGCCTGTCGGGCTAGGATCCGCCACATAACGCAAGCACTCAGGTCACCCAAAGCAAATACAAATATGACTCAGTCATTGTACATGCTGGTGTGAATGACCTGAGACGCACCTCCTGGACTACATGAAAAGGGACATAGAGGAGCTCTCTGATCATGTAGCCCAGGCTGGTATGACCCTGACCTTGAGCAGCATCTTACCCTCACCTAGAATGATGCCACAGTACAAAGACAAAATGATCAATTTTAACAATTGGCTAAAATTTTGGTGTCATTCAAAGGGGATCCAGTGTCTGTCAGCCTGGGATGACATGCTCGACAAGCCACGTTGCTTCGCTAGGGACAGCTTGCACCTGTCACCACTGGGCTTTCGGATATTGGCAAAGGCTCTTGCCACCCCATAGTGCCTTTTTTAGGCAAGGCTCAAAAGTCAAACCCACCCCCATAGAGAGCACAAGGAACAAGAAACTAAGGGTAATGCTGCTAAATGCCAGAAGTCTTAACCTCAAGATGCACGCACTCGAAGCTCTCCTCAGTATGGAGAACATCGATATCTGTGCAGTGACAGAAACCTGGTTCAAGGCTCCAGAGAGCACCCCAGCACTACCAGGCTATACCTCATATCATGCTTTTCGCCCCAAACCCGGACCGAACCACAAAAGGAGGGGAGTTTCCATATTTATCAAGGATATCCACACCTCCAGGTTAGTGGCATTGCACAAAGTATCGGAGACCATCCATGTGCAACTAACAGTGGGCAAGACTGCTTTTCAGTTTATAGCATCCTACAGACCACCCTCTCAAAGTCAGGAATCCCATTCGGCTTTCCTGAAAACATTGGAGAACATGAAGATCTCTCCGAACACCATTATATTGGGCGACTTCAACTACCCAAACATTGACTGGAAGCACTACTCAAGCCCCAGCACCTTAGCCCAAAGATTCCTGGAAATTATAAACTCAAATGCTATGGAACAACTAGTCACCACTCCCACAAGAGGGGACAACATACTAGACCTGATCATTACCAACATGGGGACTCTATGCTCCACACCAGAAGTATATCCCTCATTGGTAAGATCAGACCATAAATTAATTTCACTGGATGTCCACATCCCGACTCCACCCCCAGCCCAGAAAACCACAGTGAAAAACTTCTCAAAAGCGAACTTCTCACTTCTCAAAACCAAAGTGGAATCCTTCAAGGCCACAGGGCCAGTGGAAACTACAGCCCAAACTGCAGAATCCTATATAAATGCATTCTACAGACATCTCCAGGAATGCATGGATCATGCTATCCCAAACAAAACCAAGACCCAATCATCCAAAGCCAGGCGTCCAGTCTGGTGGACCTCTGCCATAAATAAACTGTACAACAGAAGGAGGAAGCTACTACATGATAGAGCAAAATCCCTAATAGGGAAGGCATCTCTGATCAGTACTAGCAAAAAATTACAATCCCTCATAAAATCCTCCAAGGCCAGCTTCGAGAGAAAAATTGCACAGGACACCAAAGACAATCATAAGGCTTTTTTCAGTTATGTTAGAAACTTGGGATGCAACTCCCAGACTTGTTCTGAGTTGATTCTAAACGACAAAAAATACACTGAACCCACAGACATCGCCAATATCCTGGCAGACAGGTTCAGTGCGAACTTCTCCACCCCCTCCCCCCCAAAAGAGCAAATATCTATCCCGGCAGAGGGCTGCCTCCCAAACATCTCAGATGCTCAGGTGAAAGCTGCCCTCTCCAAAGCAAAAAACACTGCTTCCATGGGACCAGATGGCGTCCCAGGTTGCGTCCTACATGAACTACAAGAGGAACTAATCCCTCAAATAAAACAGCTATACAATCTCAGCCTCACTACAGGATATGTGCCCACAGAATGTCGTACAGCAACAGTGGTCCCACTCCACAAAGGTGGAGCATCTACGGACCCTGGAAACTATCGCCCCATAAGCCTGACTAGCTTAGTCTGCAAGGCTATGGAGAGGATCATCATGTAGCTCATAAACAAAGACATTGGGGACCTACAGACACTAGATCCTACCCAGTTCGGCTTTGTCAAGGGCAGATCCTGCCTTTTGAACCTGGTTGACTTCTTTGAAACAGTCACCAAAGCCATAGATGAAGGAAAGGTAGTCCACACAGCCTATCTGGACCTTGCAAAGGCATTTGACACAATACCCCACTCGGGCATCATAGATAAGCTATCCAGCTTAAATATAAACCCCTATGTCACAAGATGGGTCGCAAACTGGCTCAAAGACAGAACCCACAGAGTGAGAGTTGCTGGAGCCATGTCAGACTCAAAACCGGTCACAAGTGGCGTCCCACAGGGTTCTGTCCTGGGACCACTCTTGTTCGGTATATACTTTTCCGAGGTACAGGCAACGTGGGAGGACTATGGCTCACCAAGTTCGCAGACGACTGCAAACTGGGTGCCATAATCAACTCTCCAGCTGACACAAACATCCTTCAAAAAGGTCTCACAGAGACAGATAACTGGTGCCAGCGCCATGGTTTAAAGCTAAATGCCAAAAATGTATAGTCATACCCTTTGGCAAAACAATGCGCCCACAAATTACCACATAGGCGGAAACCCATTAAGTACAGAGAAAGTTATTAGAGACCTGGGGACCCAAGTTGATAGCAATCTCTCCTTTGAAAACCACATTGCCAAAGTGGTTAGAAAGACCTTCTACATAGCCCACCTCATCACGAAGGGTTTCACATCTAGATCAAGAGAGGTAATCGTGCCCTTTATTCATCCCTCATCAGGCCCATCATAGAATACAATGCCCCTTTTGGGATGTACCTTACCCGACACCTGCAGCAATTAGAAAGACCCCAAAAGTATCTCACCAAGAGGATCAAGGGTCTCAAACAGATGCCATATACTGCTCGGTTAAAAAAACTCCAGCTCTACTCAGTTGCATACCGCCTACTTCGAGGCGATCTATGCCTGACATACAAAGCTATGTCAAATCCAGAATTAATGGACATGCTCCACCTCAGTAAATCTAGATCCCTTAGAGCCACACGCTGAGGGACTTGAACCTCAGCACAGAAATAAATAGAACTTGCTGGAGGGACAGGTTCATAAACCAGAGGCTCCCTTCACTCTGGAATAGAATTCCAGTTCATGTGAGGCAGAGCACCTCACTGAATCTCTTCAAGAAGAATCTCGATAAGTGGATGGGGGATCGTAGGTTTGTCCCAGGGATTACTCCTGTGTCACTATTAGACAGAGGCACAGTAAACTAAACCTTAAAAAAGGGCACAGTATACTCAAATCAAGGGGTGGCGTAAGCCATACAGAATCGGGCTAGGCTTATAATTGCCCCAGGGCAGATAGCCTAGTATGAACCTATGAACCTATGAAGTCGGATTTGGAGTCTGCTTCTTTCACTGTGTGGGCTCTGTCAGTGAGCCAGTTGGCAACCCATCTTGTGACATAGGGATTTATAGCTAGTTTATTGAGTTTATCTATAATTCCAGAGTGGGGGATGGTGTCAAAAGCCTTGTCAAGATCTAGATAGGCTGTGTGAACCACCTTACCCTGGTCTACGGCTTTGGTGACTGCTTCAAAGAAGTCTATCAGGTTTAGGAGACATGATCTGCCTTTTACAAACCCGAACTGGGTGGGGTCCAGAGTTTGGAGATTACCAATGTCTTTGTTTATAAGTTCCATGATAATACATTCCATGGCCTTACAGACCAGGCTCATCAGGCTAATGGTGTAATAGTTCCCAGAGTCCGTGGTTGCTCCCCCCTTGTGGAGTGGGATAACCATCACTGTGCACAATTCAGCAGGCACAAAGCCTGAGGTGAGGTTATGATTGAACATGGTACTTGGGTGGGGTGCCAGTTTGTTCTGTAGTTCATGTAGAACGCAGCTTGTGATATTGTCTGGTCCCATGGATGCTGTGTTCTTGGCTTTGGAGAGTGTGGTTTTTATCTGTGCAGCCATGATTACAGGAACTTTGCATTCTTCTGGTATAGAGATGGGCTCTTTAGGGGGTGAGAGGGGGGGTAAAGTTAGCACTGAACCTATCTGCCAGGATGTTGGCAATATCAGTTGGGTCTGTATATTTAGTGCCATTGTGCTGTAACTCAGAGCAGATCTGAGTGTTGCCATTGAGATTCTTGACATAGCTATAGAATGCTTTGTGGTTGTCTTTAGAATCAGTGGTGATTTTGTTTTTGTAACTAGCTTTGGAGGATTTTATCAGGGATCGCAGCTTCTCACTGAGGCTAACCAGGGAGCTCCTCCACTCATGGGATTTTAGTCTCTTTTGCAACAGTTTCTTCCTTCTGTTGTACAGTTTGTTTATGGCAGGGGACCACCAGAATGGCTTCCTTTTTTTGGAGGATAGTGTCTTGGTTCTGTTTGGGATAGCACGATCCATGCACTCATGTAAGTGCTTATAAAGTGCAATTTTGTAGGATTCAGTAGTCGTAACTGTATTGTCCATCTGCATGAGTGTCATTAAGTTCGCCACTTCTGTCTTAAGAAGCATGAAGTTGCCTTTGGAGAAATTTTTTACCATGGTTTCCTTAATGGGCGGTGGAGGCAGGATGTGGATATCTAGGGTAATTAGCTTATGGTCGGATCTGACCAATGAGGCATTGACTTCAGGTGTGGAACACCGGTCACTCATGTTGGTAATGACTAGATCTTGGATATTGTTGCCCCTGGCGGGGGTGTGGATAAGTTGATCCAGGGCATTGGAGTTTATGAATTCCAAAAAGTGTTATGTGAAGGAATTGGCACACAAGTAGTTTTCCCAGTTAATGGTGGGGTAGTTGAAATCGCCCATTATTAGGGTGTTTGGTTGAACCCTAATATTTTTCAGTACATCAAGAAAAGAGGAGTGGGAATCCTGGGGCATGGTGGGGGATCTGTAGCAAGCTACAATTTGGATTGCAGTTTTGCCCAGAGTTAGTTGCACTTGGATAACCTCAGATGCATTATGCTGAGCAGCTAGCCTTGAGGTGTGGATATCCTTAATGAATATGGACACAGCTCCGCCTTTGGTGTTCTGGTCCAGATTACATGGCTGAAAAGTGTGGTATGAGTTATAGCCTGGTAGTGCAGGGGTGCTCTCTGGATCCTTGAACCAGGTCTCAGTCACTGCATGGATATCGATGTTCTCCATTTTAAGGAGTGCCTCAAGTGAGTGCATTTTGAGATTTAGACTTCTAGCATTGAGTAGCATTACCCTCAGTTTTTGCTTGCCTGTTCCTGTTATGGTGGTGAATTTGTCATTTGAACCTTGCCTAAAAAAGGCACTATAGGGGCGGCAAGAGCCTTAGCCAGTATCTGGAATCCCAGGGGTGACAGGTGCAGGCCATCTCTGACAAAGCATCGTGGTCTGTCGACCATGTCATCCCAAGCAGACAGATACTGAATCCCCTTAGAATGACACCAGAAGCTTAGCCAATTGTTGAAATCAATCATTTTGTCCTTGTACTGTGGTATCATTCTGGACAATGGCAGAAAGCTACTCAGGCTAGGGTCATACCTGCCTGGGCTACAAATTTGGAGAGCTATTCCATGTCTCTTTTCATGTAGTCCAGGGAGGTACATCTCAGGTCATTCACACCAGCATGGACAATGACAGAGTCATATTTGTACTTGTTGTGGCGTGACCTGAGTGCATGAGTTATGTGGCAGATCCTGGCACCTGACAGGCAGCTGACAGTAACTTTCTCCTTGTTTAGCCTGGTGAGTGGGACATCAGTGTGCCTGACTATAGAGACATCTATGACTAGTGTGTTGGATACGTTGTTTTGCCTCATTGGCTGTGGTTGAGTGGCACACTGAGTCTGTGGGCTATGTGTCATTTGGTTTGTGTTGGGGTGTGGAAGTTGCTTGCGTTTCTACTTTGGAGATCTTTGCTGCTTGGGCAGATTATTATTGAGAGCCTCTGCGAATGTTTTTGTGCTTCTATGTGTGGATTTTGGTGGTGTAGATTTAGTGTGACTATGTGATAAGTGTGGTGTGGTGCAAGTGTTTACCTTCTCCTCCTGAATGTCAAGTTCAGTCTTGGTTGGAGAGAGTTTTGCCTCCAGTTTGGCTAGATACATGCATCTTTCGCAGGTTGTAGTGTTTGGTGGTAGGAGGAGAGGGTTGTCTGTGTACATGAGGCAATTTCTACATTGCCCCAAGATGCCCAGATTCATCAGATAGACAGGAGAGAAAACTGGGAGTTGACCCTTGGACATGTCTGAATAAAAAATATTTTCCTCTAGATAAGTGAGAAAAGTGAGTACGTTTGTTTGTGTCTTTTGCTTTTCCCGGTTAGGGGTCGCCACAGTGGAACTCCGGTCCGCTAATGATTGGTAGTGGATTTTTACGTACCGGGTTACCAGCCCTGACGCACAACCTTCAACGAAGGCACGCCCCATTCATGTATGCCTCCACACAGAAGATGCTCTAGCTGAGAATCGAATGGGACAACGTCTTGCTATGAGGCGACAACGCTACCACAGCAAATAGTGAGTACAAGAGCTGTTTTTCTCTAAGCAAGTGAAGAAAGTAAGTGTAAAAACTGTTTTCCTCTAGGTGATGAGGAAGGTTGAATGCTATAGTAATTAGTAGCTTATTTAGTGCTTACAAGTTCTGAGCAAGTGCTGAGCACGAATAGGCAAATTCAAGTGCTAAAACTAAGAATCTGTATCTGCACTAGACTAGTTACAGGAAAGAAACAAGTGCAAATATGGGCTTTCAAATCAGAAAGTTGAGAGAGATGGAAAAGATTGCCCAGATGGCCAATAACTACAATTTCTGGGCCAGAACCACTCCTTATATGGTAGACAGGTTAGCTAGCACTTTCCACTCCCACTGACAAGCTAGATGGCTTCTCTCCAACACAGAAAGGCTTGGGGGGCTCAGAAGCTTACATACAGTCCTGGATACAGCAAAGTGTGTTCAAGTGGTGTTGAACAAGTTGTGCTCTTGTTCAGGTGTGTGTGGATTTCTGATGGGTGTCATCAAACACAGCTCCAGTGCATAGCCAGCAACCCCCCACTAGATGGCCATATGGGATGTTCCCACTGGCAAATGCCTGATAGAGCTGTGAGCAATGCCAGATGTGGGAGTTGTGATAGCTTCCAGAGCTGCCAGTGCACACATTCATGATAATGCCCTGGGCATTGCACATGAGCTGGCAGTTGGAGGGGAAGCCTTTGCAGTTTATGTAGACCCGACCGCACTCACCAGGTGGTGCTTTGATGTGGATGTGCGTGCAGTCTATAGCACCAACTACCTCAGGGTATTCTGCTTTATGGTGGAAGAGACGCATACTTCTGGTCAATGCCTCACGGATGGTGGGGAAATAAATATGCTCATTGGCATGTGGTGTCATGGCATCCAGGAACTGGTGGAGTACCCTGGATGCTGATGCCTGTGAGACCCCCATTATATCCCCAGTTGGTCTTTGGAAGGTACCTGTGGCAATATTCTTAAGCCTAGACATACCTTGGCATCCACTTGGATGGGTTCCCCTCTATTAGTTCTGTGTGTGAGTTGTGGCCGGCACAGCTCAACAATTTGCTCTAGAATGTCCCTGTCCATCCTATAGTGCTCCACTATCTCCAGCTCATGTAGGCCCTGGTAGGTTACCCTGGGTCTGTACACTCTTCTCCTCCTCCTCACTGTGGGTCTGTTGTCAGCATTCTCCTCCTCACCACCCTCAGTCTCTAGCACATATTGATGGAGTAAAGCAGCAGCAGCCTCTAACATTTTTAGTTAGTTTTGCCAGTTAAAAATCCCCCGTCTGTGTACACTGGTGGTGTAGAGCTTGTGGGAAAAACATTCTGTAGGGTGTGTGCATAGTTTATAGTAGTGTGCTGGACTGCTGCATGTTTATTTGGCTGATTTTGATACATTCTACCTGCCAGCTATGCTAGTTCTCCTGGTTTGCCTTCCTACTGCTGTTTCCCCTACATCCATTCGGCAAGATGTTTGCATACTTTATAATAGTGTGCTGGGCTGCTGCATGTGCATTTGGCTGATTCTGATACATTCCACCTGCCAGCTATGCTAGTTCTCCTGGATGGCCTTCCTACTGCTGTTTCCCCTACATCCAGTCTGCAAGATGTTTGCATAGTTTATAGTAGTATGCTGTGCTGCTGCATGTGTATTTGTCTGATTCTGATACATTCTATTTGCCAGCTACGCTAGTTCTCCTGGATTGCCTTCCTACTGCTGTTTTCCCTTCCCAGTTCCTACATATTTAAGCCCTTAGGCATGCAGCGCATACCCAGTGCTGAAATGTAAACAGAGCTGCCATTTCCTCTTTTTTTTTGTTTATGTTTAAAACTCGGTGAGCGGCGTGCACACCCGTTTAGGCTATGTACACAGTGCTCAGGCACATCTGACACTCCCCCTTCCTTAGCTGTGCTTAGCTAAGGGCAAACATGGGCCACAGAGCTCCAATGAGCTTACAGCAAGCATGACATACCCCTTATGAAGTCATCCAGCTCTTACACTTTTACTTTTGTATTTCTGAACCTACACAGTTAGGTACAAGCTGACACTTTGAAGAAATCTGTGATTCAGTATAACTCCCCTCATTTGCATACCCCAGTGTGTAGGGCATTAGTTACTGCACTAATGTGGACCCTTTCCCTTTGACAACCAGTGCTCCCTGATATTGTTTACATTCTGCATGCCATTGACTATAATGTCAAAATGCAGAATTAACTTAAAATTGACTTTTCTCATTTTTTTGTTTTCGGCATGATCCCGTTTGCGCGCCACTCTCCTAAGCTTAATTGGCCGAGATCAGCAAAAAAAATTGTTTAATTTAAAAAAAAATGTTTTTAAAGCCAATGGCCTTATATTTGGCTATTGGCATGTGTATTAAACATAATACATGCTTTTATACAAGCTGTCATGCCTCTGTTTTGTCAGATGCAGAAATTTATTAGGTTACTAGCCAAATACATTTCTGCACTGACACTGTTCTAGCACGGAGACCTGGCAGCTTGCTGGGTCGCAAAATCACCTCATTTGCATGGCTTTCAACAGCAAATGAGGTGATTTGCATATTTGCCGGTTTTCCGTGCAGGAACAGTGTAGGACCACTCGTGCAAGTGAAAACCGCAATATCCTGGATCACTCAGCCGCCATTTTCCATGCAGGAGCGGCTACGCTGTTCCTGCATGGAATTTTGCCATTCCTGAATCCTGGGGGTGTTCTTTGATTCACCTTCCTGATTGTATTAAATTATATTCCTTATTTAATACAGTACACTTGTTAGAGTGTGTTTTAAATTTATTGTTTTGAACATTTTTCCAGTAAGCAATGAAACAAAATACATGAATCAATAATGACAAAACTGCCCAGTTCAGAACATTTTCATCATAAAAGTCTGGTCAAACGTCTGTCATTATAATCCACCAATATCAGTGAATTTGTGCAATCTCTGCAGAAGTAAGTCAGCTAAATAATTCCACATTATAGATATTTGTAACTAATTAAGAGGTTGCTGCTAGCAGACAACTTTATATCATTGTTTCATCTACAAATAAATTGCCTGCTGCCCTTGAAGAATAAATTGCCTATGTTACATTAAAAAAATAAGTTAGTAATATTGCAATAGGAAATGGATGGCAAACTGATAACAGGTTTATATTTACTGGGTATCTCATCCAAAGGAGGACATTCTCAGGACTACAGAATCCACCACCTTTAAGGTACAACACAATACAGTGTCAGCAAACCATCTACATACTGTGGGAGTAGAACCCACACCCTTCTGCATCAATAGCAGGCATGCTACCTGTTGTACTACTAACAATGCAAGCAGGTTTGGTACAAGCAGTACCAAACTTTTCTCCCCCTAAAGCTCTCAGCTCCTTGTAAAATCTACTTGACACTCAGCTATATCTGTCAACTTTGCAGCACAATAAATCTAAAAAAAGCCAACATTTATTGGAAGGACAAACATACAAAACCAGGGACACATTTTTAACATTGCTTGTATAACCTTAGAAAGTTGCTAGAATAAAATGTTTTGTGTTAATATGCATTTCCTGAAAGATAAGAAGACTAAAACTCAGATGTCATTATTTAGTGAATTCAGTTCTCACTGATTTGCCAGAAAACCACATGTTTTATGAGGAACAGAGCAAACATATGAGCTAAATGTGCATTCATCCCCTTTAAAGTACAACACAGTAGAGTATCAGCACTCAAGTCACGTACTGTGGGAGTAGAACCCAAAGCTTTCTGCATCAAATGCAAATATACTACCTATTGTGCTGCAAACAATGCAAACTGACTTTGTATAAACAGTACTAAACTTCTCTTCCCCTGAAGCTCTCAGGTCCTTGTAAAATCCACTTGACACTCAGTTATATCTGTCAGCTTTGCATGATAATAAATCTGAAAAAAGCCAAAATTTATTGGGGGGGGGGGGCAAAAGCACAAAACCCAGGACACGTTTTAAACATTGCTTGTATAAACTTAGAAAGTTGCTATAATAAAATATTTTGTGTTACCATACATTTCCTGAAAGATAAGACGACTGAAACTTAAATGTCATTATTTAGTGAATTCAGTTCTCACTGATTTGCCAGAAAACCACAAATGTTATGAGAAACAGACCAAAAGTATGAGCCGAACATTTCCAAGCTGAGACAGTTCCTTGAATGGGTAGAGAATTCAGGCTCTTGTTCCCTGTATGCAAGGTATAGGGTTGAGCCTGAGTAACACTTAACTGGGGCATTTTATATACACACACACACACACACACACACACACACACACACACACACACACACACACACACACACACACACACACACACACACACACACACACACACACACACACACGCACACACACACACGCACACACACACACTTCTCCGTAACAGCTATACACTGCGAGCTTAAAGCTGCATATATCTCCTTACCTGTTTGCAGTTGAACTCCACACTCGGCTCCTGGCTTGTGTATGCAAAAGTAGCATGGCATGTCAACAACCAGGATACTGCTGCCCTTGGAGCACCACCCACTCATGCCCCCATCTAGCTACACCACTGCCACTGTGGACACTTAGTCGAAGTTTAGCTTGCTCTCTGCATGCTTTCTCAAATGTTGCACCACTGGTTTCGGCATGGGGGGAGTGTTGTCAATGGTGTATTTATCAAAAGTTCCACATTGTATTTGTAGACTGTGTGGCTTTGGCACCAATCATTTGTGCGTGTCAGCCCCTCTTGTACTACAGTCACATTATTGGTGGACTCAATGATTGTAACCAACATGGATGAATCTGCAAATTTGATAAGCTGCAGGTTGTATTTTGAAGCCTGGACTGTTGAAAAATAGATTCCAAACATTGTAGGGTCCAGAACAGATCCTTGGGGTGTACCAATGGTGACAGCTGCAATGGTAGAGATTGATTCACCAACTTTCACAGTATGTGGTCTGTCAGTTAGGACATTGGTTAACTGTCTAGTGATGTAAGTGTTAAATCTCTATCTAGGAGTTTGTCAGTGATACCCAAGTAGGGGGATTGAGTGTCCAAACCCTAGGATAAATCAAGATAGGCAGTATGCACTGTGTTACCTTCATACAGGCTTATCACATATAAACACTGGGCTAGGACAACATCACAGATAACCTATAGTGTGAGTCAGAACATATGCCTACCTGACACTGTGATATGAACTTCAACACACCATCCAGATGGACTATGTTCCCTTAGAAGGGTGTACATTGACATGCATCCATATGAGTGGGCTGTGGGCTGAGGACAGTACCTGATGCATGCGTGCGTAGACACATCCTGACGCTCCTGATCTGTGAGGTAGATCAACATGTCATAATGGTTCTTCTCTAAATAGACACTAGTAATATCCTGGCTGTGTGCAACAGACGTGTGAATTTGTGATGCTGCATCTGTTACATCTGTCAGATGTCCTCAAAGAGCATAACCCTGTGGAACTTGAAAAGGTTAAGGCAGTTAACAGGAGTCCACGCTGAGGTATTCACTCCACAATGACAGATGTGGCCATCAACACCTATATCACCAAGTGGGTAGAACAGTGGATCACATACGTGGCATCTAAATATGTAGGAATGTGTGAAATGATCTATATTTTGTGTCCAGTGATCAAGTGTGTACATCAGAGCTGTCTGCTAGGCCCTTTTCTGTCCATGATTGAAATCACAGACATCAAGAATGACAGTCAAATCTGGTGTCCCAACAGCTGTCTGCAGGACTACAGATTGTGGACAATCATTAACTCCATCTGTGATACTGTTATAATACAGACAGTATCAACACACATTAAAGATTGCTGCCACAACCATGACAACATGAGAAGGAAAAAAAAAATGTGGGGTTTGTTTTGTTATGCAATAAAATGCACAAACCAAGGATCATGTAGACATCACACGCTATCAGTAGGTCAATTGTTATGTGTCCTGTGTCCTGGAATATATGGTATGTGGAATGTCCACCACCATGTGCTCATGATGGTGAGTACTCCCCTATATGTAACACAACTACTGAGTATGTACAGGACATCCACATGATGGGCCATAATACCTTCATAGTTCACAGCCTTCATCACACCAATACCTGAGTACAATGTACCCTTTCTCATGTCGTTCCATACACACCTTCCAATGATTTGTAACTGAAGTGTGCCACGTTTGTTACTGTGAGCTGTCACACATCTATTTGTGCATACCTAAGTATTAGTTTTGTTGTATAAACTTTACTGTCTGATGGCATGGAATCCCCATCAAAGTGTAATACCACATGCATGTATCATATCTATTTCAGTGATGCACTCGTGACATACATAGCTGTTTAATGACACTGATGTCATGGTTTACATTCGTGACAATGCAGATGTGCCATATATATCTGTGCTATGTACACCAGCCAACTAGCCTGTAGAGATCATAATATCAAATATGTCTCCTCACACCTCCTGCATGTTAGTGTCAGGAGAGTGTGACTGATTACACTCATAGATTGCTGACATGTCCTAATAGTTGCACAAGTGTGTTAGTGCAGAACCATCTATGCTCACCTAGAAACACATATGTTGTGTCAGAGACATGGGTATTAGTGGTGGTATTATTCTGATATTGCCCATGATTGTGTGTGATGGTTTTACTGTTGGCCATGAGCCTGTATCTGTGTCCTACTTGTTGGAAACCTCTGCTGACAATACAGGCATACTCAGGTAAATAAGTTTGCACAGCTTCACAATATGCACCCAACCCCAGTTGTATTTAACATCCATGATACATGTCCTCTCCATTGTTCATACCTGATACATGTCCTCTCCATTGTTCATGTTGATACATGTCCTCTCCATTGTTCATGTTGATACATGTCCTCTCCATTGTTCATGTCTGATACATGTTCTTTTCATTGTTCATGTCTGATACATGTCCTCTCCATTGTTCATGTCTGCATGCTTATATCACACAGACATCGTCCACTGTTATGTCACCTTGTGTGACAATCATATCATATACATTTGTCACTGTACAGTCCATACTGTGCCATGTGGATGTGATTAGTGTCCCTGCTGCAACTGTCTTCCTTTTACATTTCCTCATGTGTGGTACATTACAATCTTTCACCTATTCTTCTCAGTGTTCATCCCTAAGCTTCACCTGTGTATCCCTATTCAATAAACACACTTCCCATGACTGTTTCTAATAAATGGCAGTCCATGTACCCTTACAGAACATTGATACAACTTGTATAGACTGCCTGGAATGGGACTCCACAATACACAGCACTATAGACACTGTCCTGTGTCTGCAACACGTACATTAATATAGGAAAAAAACTGGTGATCTGTGTGGCATTCCATGCAATCCCACTAGCCCAGTATGCTGGAGTATAAACATACACTATCCTGTCCCTACAACATAATACATTAATATATGAAAAACCCTGGTGGCCCATAGCCCAGTATGCTGGAGTATACACATATGCTGTTCTGTCCCTGCAACATAATATATTAATATATGGTGGCCCATGTGGCATTATGTGCAATCTCACTAGTCCACTGCCCTGTCCTGTCACCGCAACATCATACATTAATATATGAAAAACCCTAGTGGTCCATGTGGCATTCAGCACAATCCTGCTAGTTCAGTATGCTGGAGTGTACACATACACTGTCTTGTTTTGACCTGCAACATAATATATCAGTCTATGATGCTCCGTGTGGCATTCCGCACAATCCAGTTTGTTATGCTGTAACTAATTGCTATCCTTGTTTCTTTACATTGTTTCCTGGCCACGCCAAACCTTGCTTGCTTATTTTTGAAGCTGAGCTGTGGCACGAATATTCATTAAGTGCTGCTACTCACCGAGTAACATATAAACTCTGTGTTGGCTTTGTGCGAAGCCTATACAGAGTTTATTGAATCCCAGGGATTGTTTCCAAAGCCAAGCAAGTGAAGTTTATGAATAAGGAGGTTATTTTGGCATAATCAAATGGTCTTTTTAGGTCTATATAATGTCCTCTTGTGATTTTGCTCTTTTCCATATTAGTGTAAGATAGCAGCCAGGTTATAGTTAAGGTACTGTAGTCTTCCTTGGAACAGCAGTGTGCATCACATAACTGTCTTTATTTGTTAATACATCTGATGATCTGAGAGCAGATTATGTTCTTAAAGACTGTTAAAAGTGGACAAATAGTTGAATTGGTCCTCAAATCTGTTGAAGTAGAGGGGTTTGAAGTTATTGGTAGAGAGGGATTTGAATTTATTGGTACAGAGGCAGTGATAATTTGTTTAAATTGGTCAGGAACAATTCTGCTAGCAAAAGGCAGACTGAAGCTATATTGGAGTGGGTCTTAAATTCTGGTGACAACCATATGTAGGATAGAAGAGTGAATTGACAGTTTGTTAAGCTATTCTTTGTAGTTATTTATTTATTTATTTATTGCTTTTGAGGTGCTCTATTTATTTATTTATTTTTCATTTGTTAAATGGGTAGGTGAGCTGGTCCAAGGATCCTTTTCATCCATGTCCGTGGGAAAACTGAAGAATAGTAAGAAAGATATGTAGTCACTTACCCGTTCATGCAGAAGAAGGGTTCGCATTGCATACTGATTTTGGCACTAGAAATATAGATGCAAATTCTTTTTGAGTACTCATGTCAGTATTCTTGAGAAGAACAACAAATTTAAAAATGGATGCAATCACCACATGAGCAGCAACTCATTGCACTGTGGAAAAAAAAAATACCCTAGGCTCTGATGTTGGGAAGCAGGTTTTAGCATATGAGTTTAGGGAAGTAAATGAGTGCAATAAACATATCTATACATACTCCACCTTGAACTGACAGCTTAAATGTTCATACCAAGTCATTAATACTGCCTAAGTGTCCCTGCAGGAAAACCAGTGCATTTGTATATCTAATAAAGACATTACCACAATCCCTGCAATATCAGTACTCATGAATTTGTACAAAGGCAGTATCTTTGCTTAGCAAACGGAGCATCCACTAATCTTGCTATATTTAAAAAAAATGTATGCAGGAAATAATGATACTAACAAGTGCCACAAATGAACAGGCAATTTCATGGCCACATTTTAAACCACTTTCTTACTTAAACTGGCAAATTAATCATGCATTCCATTTTCCATAAATATTTTCCAGCAAGAAAGGGTCCTTTACAATCACTAAATTTCATAATGGAAAGTTGACATGAGGGCTGTGCAAAAATTATAAGCATGTGTTTTGTCATCTTTTGAGATGTGCACCTAGTAGCAGTACTTTTTAGAACTTCATGAAATTTAGAAAGCTTCACCAAATATTGCACAGAGGGGTGCTTAATAGAAACATATTGCATGGGGCAGTAATACATTGCCCTGATATTTGACATAGTGCCAAAACCTGAGCATTACATTTACATTGTATAATCTTGCCTATGAATTATATTATATTTAACAGCAATGCATTTCTAAACTCACCTTTGTGATCCTGAGAGGTATAATGGAGGTGCATATACCACCTATATGGTCCCAGCATGTTTTAATAAGGACATTTTATTGCTCTTGTTCTTGACCATTATGGGGACAAACATACCACCTACTTTGGCTGCAAGAAGCAACTCTTTCTTTAAATATTTTTTTTCAGTAAAATATTGTATCATTTGTGAATCATAGCAAACTTTACCTTACATCACTAGACATTGTTATTATGCAATATATTTGCTGCTGAAATAAATTTAATTCCCAACAATTATGTGAAATAAAACATACAGTGAAAATCATAAAACATGTTAGATGTTTGCTTTTGGGTCCCATATACCTGTTCACACCTTGCAAATTTCACTTTAAGGACTATGTAGAATAGTATTAGGGATGTCTTAGATTATTCTAAAGCACTGTGGACAGTGCCATTATGGAAATATGTCCTTGGGTATCCTAAACAACTCCAGAGGTTGTGTACTTTTATAAGACAAGCTCTTGGGGGTCCAAACTGTCTAGTGTTTGGGTAATATAAATTTAAAACATGATGTAACTTGCAGCTATTGCACACCTTTATGAATTCTGAATACAGAGACATATCCATCTCACTCATCAGGTCCAGTCTGCTTTCATATTTGATATTTTTTAGTCATACTTTTTTTGATGCAGAGCACTTTTAGTACCAGATAGATCTGAAGATTAGTTTTGATGCTGACTGCTCTCGAATAACTTCTGGATGTATTTTTTGATTCATGATATAAAATAGAAATTCTATGCATTTTGTCACTTCAGTTTGAAAATTCATCCTTAATGTTATATTAATCCTTTATAAATGTTATTTCTGTCAGGAAGATTTATGCCTAGTTTGTTTTATTATTGCAAATTGTAGCATAAACAAGAAGCAGGCATATATACTTACAGTTGTGAACAGAAGATTGCCTGGGTAATCAGAACTCACTGCAATCAAATGACTCAAAGTTCTGATCATGCACTATCTTGAAGGTGGAGGGAACAATTAGTTTACTAGAAAACCAATCATTCTATCACTGATCTAGTGTGACTTCTGTGTCAGTTAATTTAGTTTATGTAGTTGTGGGATATTGTCTGAAGCAACATAATGAGTTTACACTAGGAAAAGTGTTTCAAGATGCATACTATCCACTGCACTGCAAACAGTGTCCTAACATGTCCCACGCACAGCTGTCAAATGAACTGAATCTGAAACAAAGGCATTGATCTTGGCCATATGCAGTGTATGGCACAGAGACAGAACACATGTATTGTACAAGTTATAGAGTATAGACACTTTGCACACACTGTGTGGTACAATATACAGTTTGCAAAATGGTGTTGTACAGCACTATGTCAGGAATTAATGGACATGTCAGATGGACAGGATAGGTAGTTTTGCCATATGATGGCACACAGACAAAAGCAATGAAGCACAACTGTAAAATGCCTTGTGCAGAACTAGACATGTAATTAATCCTACTTTTATAACACACATGACAGTTACCTGTCACCATGCATTTACAATGTGATACTGTGGACATATAGCAGGTATGAGACTCCATGGCTACAGTGGCACAAACATTCCAAAGAGGTAATAATACAAGGCACTTCCAGTCTCATGGCACAAACATTCCAATGAGGTAATCATACAAGGCACTTCCAGTCTCATGGCACAAACATTCCAATGAGGTAATCATACAAGGCACCTCCAGTCTCATGGCACAAACATTCCAATGAGGTAATCATACAAGGCACCTCCAGTCTCATGGCACAAACATTCCAATGAGGTAATCATACAAGGCACCTCCAGTCTCATGTTACAAACATTCCAATGAGGTAATCATACAAGGCACTTCCAGTCTCATGGCACAAACATTCCAATGAGGTAATCATACGAGGCACTTCCAGTCTCATGGCACAAACATTCCAATGAGGTCATCATAAAAGGCACCTCCAGTCTCATGGCACAAACATTCCAATGAGGTCATCATACAAGGCATCTCCAGTCTCATGGCACAAACATTCCAATGAGGTCATCATACAAGGCACCTCCAGTCTCATGGCACAAACATTCCAATGAGGTAATCATACAAGGCACCTCCAGTCTCATGGCACAAACATTCCAATGAGGTAATCATACAAGGCCCTTCCAGTCTCATGGCACAAACATTCAAATGATGTAATCATACAAGGCACCTCCAGTCTCATGGCACAAACATTCCAATGAGGTAATCATACAAGGCACTTCCAGTCTCATGGCACAAACATTCCAATGAGGTAATCATACAAGGCACATCCAGTCTCATGGCACAAACATTCCAATGAGGTAATCATACAAGGCACCTCCAGTCTCATGGCACAAACATTCCAATGAGGTAATCATACAAGGCATTTCCAGTCTCATGGCACAAACATTCCAATGAGGTAATCATACAAGGCACTTTCAGTCTCATGGCACAAACATTCCAATGAGGTAATCATACAAGGCACCTCCAGTCTCATGGCACAAACATTCCAATGAGGTAATCATACAAAGCACTTCCAGTCTCATCATGTAGACTAAAAAGATGAGCACAAACAGATAAATACATAAATAACTAAAAAGTAAGCATAAAATAAAAATCCACACCCACTGTATAGTTAAGTTAACATAATGTGCAACACAACTAAGAACTAGTTTCTGTAGGACATTGGGGAGCACTAATGTTATAGACAGGGCAGAGTAAGAAAAAGGATTTCACCTTTATGTTGTAAGCATTGTGGCAAGGAGCACATGTGTGCATATTAGACACAACCATAACAATGACAAGGACTAGATGGCACCCACATTTTCAAGTGGAGAGGGGACACTTGTGCATCCATTAGGAAGACAGAGAAAGGGAAGAGGGAAGTACCATGGATTTACAATCAACACTTTTCCACATATTAAGCATAAATATGAAAGAAGTAGTGCATGATGGGTCATGGGTAACAGGAAGAGGCACTGCAAACATAAAAGCTGCTGCTAGGACAGTGTCAGAGAAGGAACTGTGCTACTGAGTTACAACTATTGCACTAAGTAAGTTAGGCTAAAGCCATCCCAGTTAGTGTATAGCAACTCAATATTACAAGTAGTGCACTAGCAGGCACAGATGTGTTTACTATATGCTGCTGGAAGAGGGAATAGTTGCTACCTCAAAGACACATGTTGTTCCAAAGGGGAAACAAATATACACATTAGAGTCAGCCAGAACATGGTGGGGTGATAACTCAAATCACAGATGTGTGAACTGGTGTTGCCTGAACAAGGGCAGTGAAGGGATGATGACCTTGAAAAACAAGCCATGTGCTCTTGGACACCAGAATATGCATTAGCAATAGCTGCATCAGTAATAGGGAAGGCATGGTACCACTGGAGTCACAATTAAGCACAGTGGCATACATATTAACCATGTTGTGAATGAAAACAGGGTGGACATGATGGTCTTGGAGTAATAAGGAGGGGTGTTGCTACACCAGCATGCATATTAGACATATCTACGACATAGATGGAAAAGGCTTGGTGTTCCTCATCACAGCAGAACCCCTCCATGCATCCGTTATGTGTAGGGCTGGTCACACACACACAGAAATAGACACACACACACACACACACACACACACACACACACACACACACACACACACACACACACACACACACACACACACACACACACACACACACACACACACACACACACACACACACACACACACACACACACGCACACACACAGACACACCTTGCTAACATATCTCTCAACTGTCCAGATTTTTTCCCCATACATTTGGTCTGTTCCTCATAACATTTGTGCTTTTCTGACAAGTCATTGAACACTGAAGCCACTAAAGAATGACAGATATTTGAGTTTCAGACTTCATGTCTTTCAGAAAATTTATGCTAATTCAAAACTTGTTATTCTACCAACATTTTGATTTTATAAGAGCAAGTTTTAAAATCTACCCCTCTTTTTGGGTCTTTGCCTCCCATTATTTTTGTCTTAATAGGTTGAGAGGTATGTGTGGTAACAGCAAGATCACACAATATCAGGAGGGGACATATTCTCCACCCCCAGGGATAGTGCAATCTCTTACAGTCAACCATCTGTTAACCAAATTGTTGACTAAACAGATATTGATTAATGACAGTTTACTAAATCAGGATTTTTGCTATATATATATATATATATATATATATATAGAGAGAGAGAGAGAGAGAGAGAGGGACATATTTGTTTATATAACTACAATCTGTTGTAGGCATCATCTACTAATGATATAGGCAGCTGAACAAACCTCAGTAATCATGTATCCAAGGGGTGTCAGCTGGCTACCTACCTCCAGTTCACATACAAATCCTGCTGTGTGCTTCAAGCATGTTCATACTATGGAAGCCAGACCTCTACACATAAATCTATACTTTTTATATTACTGTGCCAACTGTATAGCACTTGCCACACAAAGGAGTCTATGGATGATTCATTTGTCTTTTTATTTATTTATTTTGCTGCATTAGGCATGATAAGAAATGGGGGATAATCCTGCTGATGGATTCCTGTTATATCCTGGTGCTGCTGCCTCTGCTGGCAGCTAGATAGTGTTGGTGCAAAGAGTGTACACCAGTGAAATTAGCTTTGCTCTTTCCATCATGTACTTCTCCGTTCCTGCAAAGTATGAATAACAGATGAGAGATAGCCCATTTGGAAGCTGTCCATTTATTCCTACCTAGCATACTTCTCAAACTGTAAACACAAGAAATTTGGGCAAACCCAAAAATAATGGTGGGACAATGGTCCAAAAATAGGAACACTTTTTAGAAAATTGTTGCACTAAAAGGTTTTTGCATTAGTATGCATTTTCTGAAGGATATGACATTTAAACTCAAATGTTTATTATTTACTGAATATAATGTTCAGTGATTTGCCATAAAAACAATCTTGTGAGGAATAAACCAAAAATATGAGAAAAATGTGGATATTTTTGAAGATCTAGAAAGTTGAGACATATGCTACCTTGGCAATATTCCAGACCTGAAACATTTCTTTTGGTGTATTTGGTACATTGTTGCTTTTGTGTGTATCACATTTCATGAATGAATTCATAAGCTGTAACAAGTCATGTTGGAAGCTATGTGATCTAACTGGATACAGAACAGGACAAATGCACCAACAAAGGTAGGCAGTGGTGAAAGTGTCACTGAGTGGTGTAGAACCTTTGGCATGCCCTGTCATGTCAAACACAAAGAAGCCCATTTCATTTATTTCCGTTTGTTATCTGGATGGGTGGACTGCTTCAATCATTCAGTCATAACCTTGAGAAAAGCAGAACTGTCATAATAGAAAGACAAAACTCTGTCTCATGTAAAAACTGTTAATATATAGATAAAAATACAGATATGGAAAAATGTGCCCCACCAAAAAAAAAGAACACTGGACATCAGTGATAATAAATTAAAGGCAATAAAACCAATGCAATGGTGCATGGATACTCAAATAAGAGTGAGTGTGAAATTTTGAGTTATGTGACTGCCCAAGACAGTTAAAATTTAAAGTACTGATGAATAACATCTACAAATCTAAGTATCTGAGATTCTGTAGTAGTTGTGGAAAGAGAGCAAGACAAATCTGCTGTCATGAAAACCCAAGTATAAGAGCTCAGATTCAGCTTTCATTCTGAAAACTATATTTAGAACTTTATAAAACAATCACTAATGATTTTGAATATAATTTCTTCAGCTTTATCAAAGGTGTGACATATCATACAAATATAGCCTTTGCGCGCCACATATGAATGGTGAAACAGCATTTGTACAGTGTATAACTTTGCAGGTTTTATATGCACTGTCATCTCCTGTGATTCATTTTCATACCTTTCTTTGTCTTTTGTGATGCTGGCGTTTCATTGGCTGAAGACTAACATATACTGCCATCTTCTCACACTTTCTCTGTCTCTATCCTTGTCATTCTGACAATGCTGTTATTCCACTTGCTGAAGGTTAACATATACTGCCCTCCTCTCACACTTCCTCTCTCTCTATCTTTGTCATTCTGACAGTGCTGTCATTTCATCTGCTGACAGTACTGAGCTATGCACTAAACTTGAGCTATAGTAGATCTGATATTTAGGGCTTGTGTGACCGAACCACAACTGTGACATCACATAGATTAACCCATTCATGATCAGTGAGTTTGTGAATGATGATACATGAACTCATAGGTTCATAGGTTCATAGGTAGGTACTAGGCTATCGGCCCAAGGACCCATGTAAGCCTAGCCAACAAGGTTCCCTGGCTTACGCCACCCAAGAAAGTTATTTTCCTGTGCCACTGTCAAGCAGAGACACAGAAGTGATCCCCGGGGTGTATTTCCTATTTCCCATCCACTCATCAAAATTTTTCTTGAAGAGTGCTAATGAAGAACTTTGTTTGACATAGATGGGTAGCCTGTTCCAGAGTATGGGAAGTCTCTGGGACAGGAATCTATCCCTCCAGCATGTCCTGTGTATTGTGGTGACAAGGTTTAGGTCCCTAGAGCGTGTAGCTCGGATGAATTGGGATTTCTTTAGGTGTAGCATATCCAACAGCTCTGGGTCTGACATAGCTTTATATGTTAGGCAGAGATCACCTCGGAGTAGGCGATATGCTACGGAGTAAAGCTGGAGTTTTTTGAGGTGGTCACTGTAGGTCATTATTTTGAGGCCAGTAATCCTCTTTGTGAGGTACTTCTGTGGCCTTTCCAGCTGCTGCAGATGTCTTGTGAGGTACATTCCAAAAGGGGCATTGTACTCTATAATGGGTCTAATGAGTGTAGAGGGGAACAATGACCTCTTTTTTCCTAGATGAGAACCCTTTTATGATGAGGTGTGCCATGTAGAAGGACTTCCTGACTACTGTGGAGATGTGACTATCAAAGGAGAGACTACTGTCTACCTGGGTCCCAAGGTCTCTTATCACACATTCGGTGTTAAGTAGATTGCTGCCTATGTGGTAGTTCATGGGTACAGAGTTTTTACCAAAGTGGATGACACTGTACTTTTTGGCATTGAGCTTGAGGCTATGGCTCTGACACCAGGCATCTGTCTCAGCGAGGCCCTTCTGTAGGATGTCCACATAATTTGGGGACTTGACTATGGCTCCTTGTTTGCAGTCATCTGCGAACTTCATTAGCCAGAGGCCTTCTGTTTTAGCCTGCACTTCAGAGAAGTAGATACCAAACAGGAGAGGTCCCAGAATGGAACCCTGTGGTACTCCACTTGTCACTGCTTTGAGGTCAGATTTGGAGTCTGCAACTTTCACAGTGTGGGTTCTGTCAGTGAACCAGTTGGCAACCCATCTTGTGACGTAGGGATTTATACCTAGTTTAGTGAGTTTAGCTAGAATTCCAGAATGGGGGATGGTGTTGAAAGACTTGGCGAGGTCAAGATAGGCTGTGTGAACCACCTAACCCTCATCTACGGCTTTGGTGACTGCCTCAAAAAAGTCGATAAGGTTCAGGAGGCATGATCTGCCTTTCACAAACCCGAACTGGGTGGGATCCAGAGTTTGGAGGTTACCAATGTCTTTGTTTATGAGCTCCACTAAATAAATAGTATAGCAGTCAATAATCATGGCATGCATTTCCAAAACTAGCTTTTTTTGTTTTGTTTTTTTTTTCACACATTTCTTTCTCTTGGTAGTATATTAATCACAACTGACCGTTTTCATGTCATGACCAGATAAAATAACTCACAAAGAAGAAAAAGTGGAACAAAGAAGCAATAAGCTGTAGATATTAAAAACACTGCAGAAAGAAAAAATATATAACAAACACTGTGCAGTAGCAATTAATTTGGTGTTGCAACTTAACTAATGTCTTTTGGCCTTCCCGGTTAGGGGTCGCCACACCGCTAATGTTTGGCAGTGGATTATTACAGTAATTATGAAAAAATGCACATTTTACAATTTTACATGCTGATATGTCAGGTTGCAAATGCTGTTGGGTAATGACAGCCAGGTCAGGGCAGGGTGGGGGAGGTTTAGTTAAAAGATGTTAGTAGTTGAGAAAGAGTAAGGACAGAGGTTGAGAGGCCCTTACATGAAGGAAAGCAGTTCACAGTTGCCTGCAGTTTATGCCTAGGGACAAGTGGAAAGCCTTTAATATAGTGCAGTGTCTAGAGATGTAGCACTTTTAGAACAGCAAGTCTTCTGTATAACTTCTTAGTGAATGGAAATAATTTCTTGCATAACTCTGTCACCCATGAATTAAGAAAAAGATATATCTCAATTCCATTTGCTTGTCTGAGAATGAGTGTTCGGTTTGTACAATATAACCGTGTACATATGTTTTAGCATTCTTTTGCATTTGTTTCACTGCCACTACAATTTGCACATATTTATCATGAAGATTATTCACTTTCCCTGAGGTTATGCCACCAAAAAATCATTAGGAGGAATGAAGCAATGAAATTCAAGCCTGTGGCTAGCTCAGTTGCTAGCTAGCTGACAGTACACTGCCGTACCAGGTTTTATAACATTTTTATACTTTTTAAATTCTGTTGTATTAAAGTTTAAGAAAGCAAGTAGTTCTCTATGTTTCTCTAAAATATGTTTTTAAAATGACAGTCTTCTACAAGCAGAAATGCTTTAAATCAGATATAAATAAGATCATTCATAATAAACAGGATGAGGAAAAACTATAATAATAGTAGATTTTCTTTACTTTCAAATTTTTTCCTACAAGTTCTGCTCTAGGAAGTCCCATGGTATAGAAGTGAATGCTGTCAGAATTTGATAAATGTGTGCAATACCCTATGTGTATCTGTAGATATTACAACTGTAATAATTGTTGTAATAATTGATAAATGACATGTAGGAGTTCTTTATTACCACCGTGGAGGAGGGCTTGCAAATTTAGCATGACCTGTCAAGTTCCTTTTCACAACCAATCACTAATGTTCTTCTTTAATGTAGCTACTTTTTCTTACCAGCATAACTCTGTAGCATCTGCTGGTTTATAATTTAATTTTTTCCTCTTAGGTAAATTGATCAAGGAAAAGAGCATAACTGATGCTGAATGCTTTCAACATTTTAATGAGTATGACATGACATAGGGTATGCTCATTCTTCAGTAGTCCATTGCCCAATGTCTAAAGTCTTAGTATAATATTTGCAAAACAAATGTTAAGTATATCAGGCAGTGACAGCAGTCTGCAAATGGGGATGTTGCAGTATTCACTGTGCTCGTTATGTTGTGCCTACTGATATAGAACAGTACAACCTTTAAAATAAACACTGAATCCAGACAACCCAGATGACAACTCTTACATTAAAAATGTTTGCTATATCATAATACAATTCTGCTGCTTCTGCAGCAGTTTGTAATGACACAACAGTCCGTTCAAAGCAATGGTCAAAATAATCATTTCAGGAAAGTCCTTAACTAGTGCAATGAAATGGTAACAGAAGTGCACCATATTCTTCACCCATGTTGTTCTAGCACACCCCACTCTATGTTACCCTAGTAACACATTGTACATCACTACCGTTTGCAAAATTTGAACCATGCATAGCGATATGAGAGCTTTCATCCTGGCGCACTTTTCTCTGCAGTTGTGCAGCTACCTCCTAGATAGCTGTAGGCATTTTTAACGCACTTTTCTCTGCAGTTGTGCAGCTACCTCCTAGATAGCTGTAGGCATTTTTAATGCACTTTTCTCTGCAGTTGTGCAGCTACCTCCTAGATAGCTGTAGGCATTTTTAACGCACTTTTCTCTGCAGTTGTGCAGCTACCTCCTAGATAGCTGTAGGCATTTTTAAGCCAATGTTGAATTGCTAGTGTCTGTATGATACAATACCTGTATAAATGTTCATCTCTGCATATATCAATACATGCGTTATTACTTCACAAGTACTCCCAGTAGCAAAGATGGTGCATATGTAGGGATACAGACTTTCTTTTTGAATAACATATATATGAACATTTTATAGCTCTGCCATGTAACTTTATATCAAACTTAGTAATATTCGGCCTAATATCAAATTATATATGAGAGATGCTTCATAATGATGAATGCATGTGATTTTCAGCTGTAGGTGCTAAACTTTACATTTGAATGGATATCTGTTAGCATTGAGCCTGAGTTAGTGATAAAATGCATTGCATGTTAATTCTAGTGAGGGACCAGTGAGATATCACAATGGTAATGACAGGAATAATTGCATGCCATGGATTTTTTTTTTGTTAGGTAAAGTACAGCCATTAACTAAAGATAACATTATCAATGCCAACTTGCTAAAATATACTCATTTTTTTTACTGTGAATACAGAAATGGAACTCTAGCATATTCCTTAAAGTAGTGTCTAAAGAACAAAGTTAAGGACTAAAACAGCAACATGGAATCATGCAAACATATTATGGATAAAAGATGCTCATTACTACTTTCTGTCACTATTAACTTTGTATTTTCCCCCTTTACCTCTGCTTGAGGGCATATCCTCAATTGTCAACATATACCATTTTGCTGTGTGTGTCCAAGTGTATTTTCTCAGCCATCATCTCATTCATGTTTTCATCTTAGACTGATGAACTTGTATAGGAAAACATTTCTAAACCACATCAATATATCAAGATAGCATCACAGAAGAAGTTGTGTTTAACAGTAAGTAGAAAGAGTGATTGTATTTCAAGACTGGGCATCCTTGAGTAAAAAGATGTTGTTATTATCACTAAAAGAAAGAACTGTATAACATCAGAAAGCTGGTTCATAGGTTGGTACTAGGCTATCGGCCCTAGGGCCTATAAAAGCCTAGCCATAACAATTTCCTGGATATTTCTTCCCACAATATTTACTTTCCTGGATGCCTGTCTAGCGAGGTGACTGACATGATCCCCGGGGTGAATTTCCTATCTCCCATCCAATCGTCAAGGTTCCTTTTAAAAAGGGCCAAGGAGGCGCTCTGCTTGACATGTATGGGCAGTCTATTCCAGAGTATGGGGAGTCTCTGGGTCAGAAACCTATCCCTCCAGCATGTTTTGTTCATTGTGATGACAAGGTTTAGATCCCTGGAGCATATGGCTCTGAGGGATTGGGATTTCTTTAAGAGGAGCATGTCCAACAGCTCAGGGTTTGACATTGCCTTGTATGTTAAGCAGAGATCACCTCTGAGTAGACGATATGTCACAGAGTATAGCTGGAGGTTTTAGACGGTCAGCATAGGGCATCTGCTTTATGCTTGTGATTCTTTTAGTGAGGTATTTCTGTGGCCTTTCCAGCTGTTGCAGATGTCTTGTGAGGTACATACCAAATGAGGTGTTGTACTCTATAATGGGTCTAATGAGGAATGAGTACAGTGGGACAATTACCTCCTTTTTTCTGGATGAAAAGCCCTTAGTGATGAGGTGTGCCACATAGAAGGATTTCCTGACTGTTGTGGCGATGTGGTTATCGAAGGTGCGACCACTGTCCACCTGTGTCCCTAAGTCGCTCATCACACTTTTGGTGTTTAGTGTACTGCCAGCTATGTGGTAATTCATGGGTACATGGTTTTTCCCAAAGGGGATAACTATACATTTCTTGGCATTAACCTTGAGCCCATGGCTCTTGCACCAAGCATCTGTTTCTATAAGGCCCTTTTGTAGAATATCCATATCATTTGGGGACTCAATAATGGCTCCCAGTTTGCAGTCATTTACGAACTTTGTTAGCCAGAATCCATTAGTGTTGGCCTATACTTCAGAGAAGTAGATGCCAAACAAGAATGGTCCCAGGATTAAACCCTGAAGTACTCCACTTGTCACTTGTCTGGAGCTGGATTTGGAGATGGCTACTTTTACAGTCTGAGCTCTGTCAGTAAGCCAGTTAGCAACCCATCGAGTGATGTAGGGATTTATGCCAAGCTTAGCAAGTTTATCTATGATTCCAGAGTGGGGGATAGTGTTAAATGCCTTGGCAAGGTCCAGATAGGCTGTGTGGACTGCCTTACCCTCATCCAAGTCTTTGGAGACTGATTTAAAGAAGTCAGTCAGGTTCAGGAGACAAGATCGGCCCATCACAAACCCAAACTGGGTGGGGTCCAGTGTTTGAAAGTTGCCAATGTCTTTGTTTATAAGTTCCATGATAATGCGTTCCATGCCCTTGCAGATCAGGCTCATAAGACTGATGGGATGGTAGTTCCCAGGATCCAAGGTGGATCCCCCCATGTGGTGTGGAATAACTGTAGCTGTGCGCCACTCAGTGGGCACAAAGCCTGAAGTGAGGCTATGATTAAACATGACACCTAGGTGAGGTGCCAGTTCATTTTGTAGTTCATGTAGTACACAGCCCGGGATGTCATCTGGTCCCGTGGATGCTGTATTCTTAGCTTTGGAGAGTGCAAGTTCTACCTGTGTGGCCATGATTACCAGAATTTGGCAATCTTTTGGTATTGAGATGGGCCCTTTAGGGAGTGAGAGGGGGTGAAGTTGGCACTAAATCGATCTGCCAGGATATTAGCAATATTCTTGGAATCAGTATATTTAATGCCATTCTGTTGTAGCTCAGAGTAGATCTGAGAATTGCCATTTAGATTCTTGACATAACTATAGAATGCCTTGTGGTTGTCTTTGGAATCTTTGGCAATTTTATTTTCGTAAGTAGCTTTGGAGAATTTTATGAGGGTTCTCAGCTTCTTACTGAGGCTGGTAAGGGAATTTTTTGCATCTGGGATTTTCCTCTTTTCTGCAACAGTTTCTTCCTTCTGTTGTATAGTTTATTTATGGCAGGGGACCACCAGATTGGCTTCCTTGTTTGGAGGAGAGAGTCTTGGCTTTATTTTGGATGGCACAATTCATGCACGAGTGGATGTGTTCATACAGTGCCTTAATGTAGGATTCAGCAGTCAAACTTTCAGATCTCATCTGCATGGGTGTCATGAAGTTTGTTACTTCTGACTTGAGTAGCATGAAGTTGGTTTTGGAGATTTTTTACAGAGGTTTCCTTACTGGGAAGTGGTGGTGGGATGTGGATGTCAAGGGTGATTTGCTTATGGTCAGACTTGACCAATGAGGGGGTGACCACTGGTGTGGAGGATCTATATCCCATGTTGGTAATGACCAGGTCTAGGATATTGGATCCCCTGGTGGGGCAATGGATTAGTTGATCCAGGGCATTGACATTTATGAATTCCAAGAACCATTGGGAAAAGGTGTTGGTACCCGAGTAGTTTTCCCAGTTAATGGCAGGGTAGTTGAAATCACCCAGTATTAGGGTGTTTGGTTGTATCTTAATATTTTCCAGTATGTTTAGAAAGGTGTAGTGAGAATGTTGGGGCATGGTGGGGGATCTGTAGCAAGCTACAATTTGGAATGCAGTCTTACCTTGTGTTAGCTGCAACTGGAGAATTTCAGATGCATTGTGTTGGGCAACTAGCCTGGAGGTGTGAATATCCTTGGTGAATATGGACACTCCTCCTCCTTTAGTGTTTCGGTCATGGTTTGGTGGCCTAAAAGTGTGGTAAGAGTTGTAGCCTGGTATTGCAGGGTGCTCTCTGGAGTCTTGAAGCAGGTCTCAGTTACTGCACAGATATTGATGTTCTCCATTTTTAGGAGTGCCTCGAGAGTGCATTTTGAAGTTTAGACTTCTAGCATTGAGTAGCATTACCTACAGATTTTGCATACTTGTATCTGTTATGGTGGTGGTTTTGTCCTTTAAACCTTGCCTAAAAAAGTCACTGTAGGGGTGGCAAGAGCTTTAGCCAGTAAACTGAATCCCAGGGGTGACAGGTGCAGACTATCTCTGGCACAGCATCATGGTTTGTCGATCATGTCTTCCCAGGCAGACAGATACTGGATCCCCTTTGAATGACACCAGAAGCTTAGCCAATTGTTGAAGTCAATCATTTTGTCCTTATACTGTGGTATCATTCTGGGCGAAGGCAGGATGCTACTCAGGGCTAGGGTCATAACTGCCTGAGCGGCATAATCTGAGAGCTCTTCCATGTCTCTTTTTAGGTAGCCTAGGGAGGTACGTCTCAAGTCATTCACTCCAACATGGACAATGACAGAGTCATATTTGTACTTGTTATGGAGTGACTTGAGTGCATGCATTATGTGCCAGATCCTAGCACCCAACAGGCAGATAATTGTAATTTTCTCCTTGTTCAGCCTGGTGAGTGGGACATCAGTGTACTTGACTATAGAGTCACTTATGACTAAAGTGTTGGATACATTGTCTTGCCTTGGGGGCTGTTTTTGGGTGGCACACTGGTGTTGTGAACTATGTGTCACTTTGGTTGTGACTGGTGTTTGTTTGCATTTCAGCTTTGGATGTCCTTGTTGCTTGGGCAGGTTAATGTTAAAGGCCTCCGCATATGTGGATTTAGTGTTGCTATGTGTGGGTGTTGATGGTGTGGGTTTTGAAGGGCTATGAGTTGCTTGAGGTGTAGTGCAGGTGTTAACCTTCTCCTCTTGACTGTCTAGCACAATCTTGGCTGACGAGAGCTTTGCTTCCAGTTTGGTTATGTAAGTGCATCTCTCACAGATTGTAGTGTTGGGTGGTAGGTAAAGAGGGTTGTTTGTGTACATGAGGCAGTTGCTGCATTGCCCCAGTATGCCCAGATTCAGCAGGTGGACAGGAGAAATCACCAGAAGCTGACCTTTGGACAGGCCTGTTTAGGTGCTTTTTTTGTAAAGTACAAGAGCTGTTTTCCCTTACCTTTGCAAGGTACTTTGCAATTATAGGCTGTTTAGTGCCTACAATTAATTTATCCTTATTGACAAGGAGAGTTGAGTGCTTCTATCAGTTTAAGGCTTCCTAGTGCTTTCCAGCAGGTTCTAGAGCAAGTGCTAGTCACAGGGGTTCAGATTTTAGTGCTACTACTGGGAAACCAACTAGTTTTAAGGGAAAATTTGAAGAGCAGACTTTCTGGCACCTGTAATAGTTTAACCGTAGCCCAGCGGTGCTGTATGATGCAAAAAATGCTCAAACACGTGCATTTTTAAGCCAGAAAGTTGAAAGGGATAGAAATCAGCCCAAAAAGGCTGATAAAATTACAATTTCTGAGCTGGAAACAACTCCTCTAGTGTTAGATAGGCAGTACAATGCTCACCACTCCCACTGGTAAGCAGTAGGACTTCCCACTACCACAGCAAGGTCTGGATAGCTCTGAACACAGAAAATAAAAGTCCTGAGGCCAGCAAAGCCTAGGATCTGGACTATACTAGCTAGGAAAGGTGGGAAACGAGCAAACATGATAGTATTTTTTTTTTTGTTAAAACAGGCTAAACAATGCAATAATACAGTAAACACAGAAAAGGCTAACACACTTGAGTGTGTAGCCCTAAACAGTGAATGCAATTAAAACTCTACAAAACTAGCAATTTAAAACTTTTTAAATGAAGCAAGGCAAGTGCACAACTGAAAAACGATTTAAGAGACAGTAATACAGTAGAATAAGTAGCTACTCTACATATACAGAAAAGTCTATATATACAGAAAAGCAACTAAAACACACAAACAATTCAGATGCAGTGTAACCTAGAGCACTTGAGTTGTAGCAATATTAAGGCAAATACAGTTTTAATAAATGCACTAAAACATACTCTATATTTCTAAAATGTTTGAGAAGCACAGTCAGAACACAGTGTCCCAGATCAAATTTACAGTAGGGGCAAGCAACTGCAAAGCCACCAAGTATAACAACAAGACACAACCTGGGAGGGACGGTGGGGAACAATACTAAAGCTATTAGCCTATACTCTTTTAGACAGCAAACACTACAGAAATCTTTATCACAGCACAGGACTCAGGGCAACATGGACTTGCCATGTCATTCATATCTAACCTGCAGCACTTAGCAATGTTCAACTCACTGAACAACATATTATAAACAAAAGTAATTTAATAATGTACAACATTTCATTCTAACATCATTTAATAATGTACAACATTTTATTCTAATACCTTAACATTTTGCTGTCATAGGACCTTGTATAACGATGAAAGGTTAAATTACTATAATGATATGCTGTATATGATAAATGGACTTTTGCACAATATATGATGCATGGTTTTAGAAACCTAATAGAGATTTTTGTCTGAGTAACCAAGTTAAGTGACTAAAGATGGGCTGTGAACGAGAACAATTTAGGGCTCTCTAATGAAACATAAGTAGTTGTAAGACCAGGTATCAACACACTGAAAAAAAAAACATTAAAAATGCAGAGGAAGGAATATCTTTTTTGCAGGGGGAAATTCCCACCCACAACCCCTGAACATGTATATATATATGGGTCTACTTCTTTTGACCTAACTCCCATTTGCCTGACACCCATTTGCCTGAGACCAAATGACTGAAATTTCATTTGCCTGACAATTCATTTGCCTGACACTTCATTTGACTGACAAGTATTATTAGCAAGAAAATGGAATATGCCCCCTTCTCCACTGTAGTGCGACCCTGGAGTTAGAATATATAGTTAGGGGGGGTGTGGGGGGCACAGCCCCCTACAAGGGGGGGTGTGGGGGGCGAATCCCCCCACTTACTTTTCTTTTACTAAGCAATATTACATCAAAAGTTAACAATATCATATGAAATGAAGTGGGGGGCTTCACCCCCATACCCCCCATTGTGAGGGGCTGTGCCCCCCACACCCCCCTAACTATATATTCTAACTTCAGGGTCGCACTACAGTGGGGAAGGGGGCATATTCCATTTTCTAGCTAATAATACTTGTCAGTAAAATGAAGTGTCAGGCAAATGAAGTGTCAGGCAAATGAAATTTCAGTCAAATGGGGTCAGGCAAATGAGTGTCAGGCAAATGAAAGTTAGGTCAAAAGAAGTAGACCCACATATATATATATATATATATATATATATATATATATATATATATATATATATATATCTGTGTGTGTGTGTGTGTGTGTGTGTATAGGTTCATAGGCTCATAGGTTGATACTAGGCTATCTGCCCTAGGGCATTTATAAGCCTAACCAGAGTGTGTTTGGCTTTTGCCACCCTTTTAGATTAGTTGACTGTGCCTCTGTATAGTAGGTCACAGAAGATAGCCCTTTTAAGGTTAGTTTACTGTGCCTCTGTCTAGTAGGGACACAGAAGAGATCCCAGGGGTAAACCTATGACCTCCTATCCACTCGTCAAGATTTCTCTTGAAGAGGGTCATTGAGGGGCTCTGCCTAACATGGATTGGGATTTTGTTCCAGAGTGAGGGGAGCCTCTGGGATATGAATCTGTCCCTCCAGCATGTCCTATTTATTTTTGTGCTGAGGTTTAAGTCCCTGGAGTGTGTAGCTCTAAGGGATTTAGATTTCCTGAAGTGGAGCATGTCCATTAATTCTGGGTTGGACATGGCTTTATACGTCAGGCACAGATCACCTCTGAGTAGGCGGTAAGCAACTGAGTAGAGATGGAGTTTCTTTAGCCTAACTGCGTAGGGCATCTGTTTGAGTCCCTTGATCCTCTTGGTGAGGTACTTTTGGGGTCTTTCCAGTTGCTGCAGGTGTCGGGTAAGGTACATCCCAAATGGGGCATTGTATTTAATTATGGGCCTGATGAGTGATGAGTAGAGGGGCACAATGACCTCTCTTGATCTAGATGTGAACCCTTTTGTGATAAGGTGGGCTATATAGAAGGTCTTTCTAACCACTTTGGCAACGTGATTGTTAAAGGAGAGATTGCTATCTACTTGGGTCCCCAAATCCCTAATTACTTCTTCCAGATTAATGGATTACCACCTATGTGGTAATTTGTGGGCACTTTGTTTTTCCAAAGGGGATGACTATGCACTTTTTGGCATTTAGCTTTAGGCCATGGCTCTGGCACCAGTTATCCGTCTCTGTGAGACCCTTTTGGAGGATGCTTGTGTCAGTCAGTGAGTCGATTATGGCACCCAGTTTGCAGTCATCTGCGAACTTGGTCAGCCATAGTCCTCCGTGTTAGCCTGTACCTCAGAGAAATATATACCGAACAAGAGAGGTCCCAGGACTGAGCCTTGTGGGATGCCACTTGTAACTGGTTTAGAGTCTGACATGGCACCTGCAATTCTGACCATGTGGGTTCTATCCCTGAGCCAGTTTGCAACCCATCTTGTGACATAGGGGTTGATATTTAAGCTGGTGAGCTTATTTATGATGCCCGAGTGGGGTATTGTGTCGAAGGCTTTTGCGAGGTCCAGGTAGGCTGTGTGGACTACCTTCCCTCCATCTATGGCCTCGGTGCCTGTTTCAAAGAAGTCGACCAGGTTCAAGAGGCAAGATCTGCCCTTAACAAAGCCGAATTGGGTAGGATCCAGTGTTTGGAGGTTCCCAATGTCTTTGTTTATGCGTTCCATGATGATACGCTCCATAGCTTTGCAGACCAGGCTAGTCAGGCTTATAGTGCAATAGTTTCCGGGGACTGTTGTGGCACCATCTTTGTGGAGTGGGACTACTGTTGCTGTACGCCATTCCTTGGATACATATCCTGTAGTAAGGCTGAGATTGAACAGTGACTTTATGTGAGGGTTCAGTTCTTCTTGGAGTTCTTGTAAGACGCAGCCCGGGACACCGTCCGGTCCCATTGATGCTCTGTTTTTTGCTTTGGAGAGGGCAGCTCTCACCTGTGCATCTGTGATGTCAGGGAGGCTACACTTTGTTGGGATAGACGTTTGCTCTTTTTGGGGGGGGGGAGAAGTTTGCACTGAACCTGTCTGCCAGGAAGTTAGCAATGTCTGTGGGTTCAGTGTATTTTTTGTCATTTTGCACTAACTCAGAGCATATCTGGGAGTTGCCACCCAGGTTCCTGACATAACTAAAGAAGGCCTTGTGATTATCTTTAGCGTCTTGTGCAAATTTTCTTTCGAAGCTGACCTTAGATGATTTTATGAGGAATCGTAGTTTCTTGCTAGTACTGATCAGAGATGCCTTCCCTTTTTGGGATTTTGCTCTATCATGTAGTAGCTTCCTTCTTCTGTTATATAGCTTATTTATGGCTGGGGTCCACCAGACAGGTCTCCTGCCTCTGGAGGAGTGAGTCTTGGTTTTATTTGGGATAGCATGATCCATGCATTCCTGTAGGTGTCCATAGAATGCGTTTGTAAAGGATTCTGCGGTTCGGGACGTATTTTCCACTGGCCCGGGGGCTTTGAAGGATTCCACCTCGGTTTTGAGAAGTGTGAAGTTTGCTTTTGAGAAGTTCTTCACCGTGGTTTCCTTGGCTGGAGGTGGGGACGGGATATGGATGTCCAGTGAGATTAATTTATGGTCAGATCTTATCAATGAGGGGTAATACCTCTGGTATGGAACATAGAGTCCCCATG
>NC_056746.1:70496893-70571893 GCF_019279795.1 Protopterus annectens | reverse complement strand
GCTTTGGTGACTGCTTCAAAGAAGTCTATCAGGTTTAGGAGACATGATCTGCCTTTTACAAACTCAAACTGGGTGGGGTCCAGAGTTTGGAGATTACCAATGTCTTTCTTTATAAGTTCCATGATGATACGTTCCATGGCCTTGCAGACCAGGCTCATCAGGCTAATGGGGCGGTAGTTCCCAGGGTCTGTGGTGGCTCCCTCTTTGTAGAGTGGGATAACCATTGCTGTGCACCATTCAGTGGGCACAAAGCCTGAGGTGAAGCTATGACTGAACATGGTACTTAGGTGGGGTGCCAGTCTATTCTGTAATTCGTGTAGAATGCAGCCTGGGATGTTGTCAGTCTTTGGAGAGTGTGTTTTTTACCTGTGCAGCCGTGATTACAGGAACTATGCATTCTTTTGGTATAGAGATTGGCTCTTTAGGGGGTGAAAGGGGAGTAAAGTTAGCACTGAACCTATCTGCCAAGATGTTGGCAATATCAGTTGGTTCTGCATATTTTGTGCCATTGTGCTGTAAGTCAGAGGAGATATGAGTGTTGCCATTGAGATTCTTGACATATCTATAGAATGCTTTCTGGTTGTCTTTAGAAACAGTGGTGATTTTGTTTTCATAACTAGCTTTGGAGGATTTTATGAGATTTTTCAGCTTCTTACTCAGGCTGACCAGAGAGTTCCTCCAATCATGGGATTTTACTCTTTATTGCAGCAGTTTCTTTCTTCTGTTGTAGAGTTTTTTTATGGCAGGGGACCACCATATTGACTTCCTTTTTTGGAGGATAGCATGTTGGTTCTGTTAGGGATAGCATAATCCATGCACTTGTGTAAGGGCCTATAAAGTGCATTTGTGTAGGATTCAGTAGTCATACCAATACTGTCCATCTGCATGGGTGTCTTGAAGTTTGCCACTTCTGTCTTAAGAAGTGTGAAGATGGCTTTGGAGAAATCTTTTACGGTGGTTTCCCTAATGGTGGGTGGGGGTGGGATGTAGATGTCTAGGGTGATTAGCTTGTGGTCAGATCTGACCAAAGAGAAACTGACCTCTGGTGTGGAGCACCAGTTGCCTATGTTGATAATGACCAGGCCTAGGATATTGCTGCCCCTGGTGGGGGTGTGGATAAGTTGATCCATGGCGTTGGAATTTATGAATTCCAGAAAACGTTGAGCAAAAGACTTGGTGCATGAGTAGTTTTCCCAGTTAATGATGGGGTAGTTGAAATCGCCCATTATTAGGGTAAGATGTACCCTAATATTTTCCAGTGTATCAAGAAATGAGGAGTGGGAATCCTGGGGCATGGTGGGAGATCTGTAACAAGCTACAATTTGGATTGTGGTTTTGCCCAGACTTAGTTGCACTTGGATAATCTCGGATGCATTATGCTAAGCAACTAGCCTGGAGGTGTGGATATCCTTAATGAATATGGACACACCTCCATCTTTAGTGTTTCGGTCCAGGTTAGGAGGCCGAAAGGTGTGGTATAAATTATAGCCTGGTAATGCAGGGGTGCTCTCTGGAGCCTTTAACCAGATCTCTGTCACTTCACCATATGAATTTTTAGTTTCTGAAAACTCAGTCATCTGACATAGACCCATGTATATGCATGTGTAGATATATATATATATATATATATATATATATATATATATATATATATATATATATATATATAAACTCTAAGATTACCATATTGCAGAGAAAAGGGAATATTCTGAGAAATGGCAATCTTGGACTTAATATATATAAGCTCATTTTTTGGTCATTCAGACTCAGCATTATGGGACTCATTAAAGTGAGTCCTGAAATTTCAAATGGTTGCCACAATTTAGACGTTAAAAGGTGAAAAGAGTTGACCAGCTTAGTAAGCTGTTGCTGTAGACAGATAGCTTCACCTATGAGTCACCTTCACATATGGGAAGCAACAGTTAATATTATATAGCTGAGTATTTCAACTAATTTAACAGTTGAATTGTACATGTTCAGTAAGAAAACATTTTGTTGCACTAACCTGAGTTGCATTCAGTTTTACAGCTATATTGGAGTTTGACTACCAAATTCAATATGAATCACACTTGGTATAGATATATGTTTTTTGTCCTTTTATTCTATGATTTCCAGTGCTTGCTATTAATAGCTGAAAAAAATATAACTATTCTTTCAGGAGGGAAATACAGAAGAAATAATTAAGTTGTACTAAGGAAGTATTGAATTAAGAAACATGTTGGTAATATTTTAAGATGTTGAAAGTAAAAGAGGTTGCATTATATTAATTGCATAATGTTTAAAACATGGTATAAATTTTAATTAAATATGTGAATTGGCTACCATGGATACATACTGCACTTTGAAAGTGAAGCTAACTTCACGTTATATACCTCTCCAGAGACTGAAACCAACTGCTCCCTGAAAATGTTACTCTAGGTCAAGAGGTATTATGTTAGCAAGATAGCTAATTGAAGCCAGCAGCTTTTTAAGGCTCTGCAGTATTAGTTTTTTAATACAAGAAATAATCTTTTCATTAAAAAAATCTGTTACATTTTGACTAAGAGTTCTATCTACTCAATACTCAATTTTTTACTAAGTTTCATAAAAATTTTCCTGTCACATTTACTTGGAGACTGTTTTTCTAAATGAGGATGAGTAACTCCAAGCATTTTCATACTGACACTTGAAGAAGGATATACAACTAGTGATATCTACTGTCCAGGAACTTTCCTTGAAAATGGATGATTTTCAAGAAGACTTTGGGAATGTAAGATAGAACTATTTATTAAACAAATTGAATTCCTCAAAGAAATTCTACAACAGCAGCAAAACAAAATTCTAGACACGGAGAATGCCTTGAATGACATAGATGGCAGATTAAAAGAAGATGGATCTCAAACTAACTTTTTACTAAAATAGAACACTTGGCTTCTAAACAAAATAGATGATGTAGAAAACTGAGAAAGGAGGTGTAACATAAGGATTTTTGGTTTACCGTGAAAAAAAAAACTGAAGGTGAGGAATTAATTTCATTTCTTAATATTTGGATTCCAGAAATAGTAAATCTTCATGGGAGTCTTTCCTATGGTATAGAAATAGCCCACAGAGCCAAAGGTGAACCTATTCCATCCTCCTCATCCTCTTCTCCAAGATCCATATCCGTTAAGTTTTTGTCATATGTTGATAAAGATTTAGTATTAAAAACTGCATGGAGGAAAGCTCCTTTGAAATATAAACATTTGATAAGATTTGACAATGACTATTCTTCTAAAACAACAGACCTTCAAAAATATTGCTGACCACTTCTAAAATCTGTTAGACAGAATGGCTTTAAATCTCAGATAATTTTTCCAGCAAAAATAAAAAATACATTTATCTAATGGAATACAAATCTTTAATAATCTGGAGGAAGCTTCTACATTAGTTAAACATAACCTCATAACACTGTCTGAATATATGGATTGGTCATCATTTGTCATTGCCTTCTTTGAAAAGAACCTTGGACAAAAATACATGGACTGACATGAAGAAAAAAAAAATTCCATATATTCTAGTTCCAGTAAAATACAGTCAAGTAATAACTATTACTCTGCATAAATCTTCAGTCTCTAATACCGGAACAGTTTTTATCAAACAAGTTATCTAAGATGTTTACTGTTGAACTATTCATTGCTGAAAATATGTTCTTCTACTAATCCTTCTAAACTCAAAGTAGATATTTAAATCTCATTGTGTTTCCCTCTTTCAAGTTATTTTGTTCTTCTTATCGTGTATATAACTAACAACACTGTAGTTTAATCTTAAAACCCTTGCTTTGATGTCTTTTATGGTGAAAGCATGTCTAGTTAGCTTTCTGATTTGTTATATCTGGTTTAGTTACTATATGCTCTTATGTGGAGTTTTTTTACATTTCCTTTTTTTTTTTTAAATAGAGTTTTGAAATGCTCTGATATTTTTGCTGGGTTACTCTTTGAATAGCGGTGGTTATATGAGGGGAACATTTTGTTGTGATATTTCTGTCTGGGTGCTTTTACTGGAGTTTACTTCTTTAATTCTCTCATTTTGATGCTATTTAGCTTGCATATGCATTTCATTTTTGTAACTCTCTCTAATTTTTTTATCTATACACTTACCTTGTGATGCTTTTCATGAACTATCTCTGCTTCACTTTGACTTCCTGGCATTTGTGGTTCTTAGCAATGGCTATTTCAACTTCTTTGCCCTGCACAGAAGCTTGTTTCTGCTTCTGTTGAGCTACTTCTCCTTTGTGGAACATGGTGGCTCCCTCTCTGTATTTTCTGAAGAGAGATTCTTGATTCTTGCAATGGGTGTTAGCCACACATGTGTTCTTTGATGCTTTTAGGGGTTGTTCGTGTCTTTGTGGTCTGTAGATTTCTAATTGTAAACTGTTTTGGACTTTCGGTGGTGGGAAGGATGGTGGATCACTTTTGGAGAAGATTCTAACACTTTAACGCCAGTCATTTTGTCGGAGAGGTTCTGTGGTAACTAGATGTTTATCTTCGAGGTTTTCTTTTTCTGTGCTTTTGGGCTTCCTGGGATCAACATCTTCTAAAGTTGTCATATGGTCGTAATGGCCCATTTAAGGGAAGTATGGAGTATTGTGATGTTTGGTCAGGTTGAGGGGGGGGGTCTCTGTCCAGTTAAACATTTCTAATATTAAATTATTGAAATGACATGTGATCTATCTATCTGTCTATCTATCTATCTATCTATCTATCTATCTATCTATCTATCTATCTATCTATCTATCTATCTATCTATCTATCTATCTATCCATCTATCTATCTATATATTAGTAATAAAAGCCTTTCAGATGTGCAACTGGCTGTACATCACATGCATATGTGCATGCTCATGCACAAGCATACATGCTTACACTTGGCTATACAAAATATTCTGAGTTCAATGCTGAACCAGGAAAACATTAAAAAGTTGTTACATGTTCTCATTCAGAGCAATAACAGCACAGCTCACACACTTACATTTATTATAGAAATGTCTAAATAATGGGAAAATGTAGTTAAATTAAACATAACAGTAAAAACTTCAGTGAATTTGGTGAACTGTTTTTTCAGGCAAGAAAATATTTTATAGACATCGTTCTTTTGCAATTATGAGATATTTTAGTGGTATAATTTTCCAACACTGCATTATAAAAATGAAATGCATAATCATTATCTCTATTTTGCCTTATGACAAAAGTAATACACTACTTTGTGTAATGTAACCAGAAGAAAACCTAGTTAACAAAGTCATAACAAAACACTTGCTTCTACTTCTACTTATCGCATCTTATTACTTCCTATTTTCATGTGATTGTAGGCAATGCATTTGTCTTGTTCATAATTCTAACACTGGAAAATATACCGATAATAACTAATGACTATTTTTTATTATGACATGATTTATTAGTGAAATTTGTTAAATCACTGGGTATACATATCTTTTGCTTTTTGTAACAGTTTTCTATAGGAAAATAAAATTAAATTGACTATGAAAATATCACAGGGGAAAAGACAGTAGGCTGCAATTTAGCTATTATAATTGATATACATGTTATCATTTGGATTCATTCTAAATTCACTGGAATATTTACTGATTACTTATAAGCTGATAAAGACATGCTATTCCAAATTAATACTTCCCTAACATGTTTTAACTTGGAATGAGATATTATGTCATATTTTTTAAAGGAGTTATATCATATTTTTAATAATTAATTAATTAAGTTATTTTATTTAGTTATTTTCACTAAATAATGTTTTGAAGTTATTTTTATTTTTATTGCCAGTATTAATGTTCTCTTAATGGCTGTGAAATTTGCCAGAATCTTTATAAGCTATTTTAAGTGTTTATTGACATACAAAAGAAGAAATGGGATTAATCTTAATGTCTTTAAACATGTGTTACTATATATTGATAGTCATAGGAGATATAGATTATTTACCTATAGTATCTTAACGTGTTATGTTTTACAGGCTGAATAACTATTTGAACATTGGTTTTATTGTCTTATGACTAGTTGATACTATACAGTTATACTTTTATTTTTATTATTTGTTAATGAAACTAGAGTTGGTTTGATAGCATTAAGATACTATTGCCATAAAAATGAACACTTTGTAAACAGATAATAAATTACAAGCTTAAATATTATTTCAGTTGAGTGGAAAACAACAAGGAATATTACAAATGAAACCAGTAACAGAAGTATATAGTTTAATGTAGTTTGCAATTAAGTTGTTTTACTTTTTCACCTAAACAATCAGATTAAGTAAAAGTTAAGATAGAGGGGAAGAATTAAACTAATGTGCAAGTAATCCAGTGAGGGATGATGGGAGAAGGAAAATATGGAAAAATGAATTGATTTTTTATTTTCTTATTATATAATGGACTTTCTTAGACCATGTTTAATTAATTATCCATTTTATTGTTTTTTTTACTTATTTTTTATAAAATGTAATAATGTCTCCATTAGATGAACTATTTGTTGCAGAGCTCCATCAGAGCTTAAGGGGCATAGACTTGCTATGTAGTGATGGGTAGCCTGATTTATAGTTTCTTACTTATCTATTGGATTATGAATTTAGATATGTCCATGTTTGCAATTAACATTTACTTTTCACAATATAACTATTATTTTTTCTTCACCATTTCTTTTATTCTTTTACTTGGCCTGAACTATTAATCCTTTTACGTCATCAATACAAATTACTTATTGCTATGTACTATACCATAGTGCTTATCCTTTTTAATAGTTGTAGAAGAATAAAAAATATATTAATCTAGCTTACAGGTGGATTTTACATTATTATCTTTAAATGTCAGTGATTTAAATAATCCAAGGAAAAGATCAAATGCATTACATTATTTAAATGCAAATAAGGATCGGGTATTTTTTCTTCAAGAATCTCATATCTAACATGGGGAAAATTGGAATCCAACTAATTACATCATTTAGCCCAATCCTCTTTCAAAATTAAGAGAATGGGTGTCATGATTCTTTGGAAAAATATATATATTTTCCACTAATTATTCATAAATATGAAGATCAGGATGTTCATTTCACATTTATAGCCTTAAAATTTAATAATAGATTACAGACTCTTGTTAATCTATATGGTTTTCAGGTATAGGACAAAGTCTTGCTAAAAACATGTAGACTCTATTCTCAATAACTATAAAGGCCATCTAATTATAGGTAGTGATTTTAATTGTATATTGGAGGACTATAAGGAGTGTGATGCTAGCAATATGAGTAAACTAAGATTGACACCCACTGCAAAAACTCCTATAAAATAGAAAGACTCTCATAATTTAAAAGATAATTTTAACATAAAGGACCCTGGCTCATTTCTCTTTTCTCATCAGGATTATAAGTATGGCACATAAACAAGGATTGCTAAAATACTAGTCTCACAAGACTTGACTTCTAGACTATCTAGTTTGAACATCATTCCTTTTCCTGTTTATGATCATAGTGCCCTTATTTTAAAACTTTAAACTAACTTTAATAAACTATCTTTTTTTCTCTAAAATTCCAGATTATATAACTAAACTGAAAGAATTTAAACCTTGATTTTTCTCTGATTTATTTTTTTGATCCAATGACACCCCTAATATTAATAGAGTTATGATTTGGGATTTACTAAAGGCTTATATTTTTGGTAAAATTTTAACTTGGTATAAAAATAAAATTAAGGAATGGCATTCAGAATTACAAAACATGCAATCACAACTTCTAGAGGCCAAGTCTAGACTTTCTAAGGAAAATAGGTCTAGTACAAAAGAAACAGAATCATTAAACAAGCAATATCTTTACATATTATCACATAAAATATTGCTTTAGAAAGACTAAAAATAACCTCTTACTTATCATCACCTAAATGTGCATAATGTATTAAAAAGAGTTAAATTGCAAAAAAAGTTAGTAATATTTATTTTAGAAGTTAGACATGAAAGAAATAAGAAAAGTGCCAATATATTGGATACATTATTGATGCCTTCAGATTCCATTACACATCTCAAAACAAAAACTGTAATTCTGATATTAAAACCTCAATATTAAATTTTAATTCTCTCAATATTAAGAAGATTCCATCAAAATCAAAATTAAAAGTAAATCTACATAAACACATTTCCTATAAAGAGGCTGTGGATAAAATCAAATATTGAAAATCCAACAAAACCCCAGGTATGGATAGAATAATAATAGAAATTTATAAACACTTTCCTTCTTCTATTCTATCTTTCTTCATAAAACTTTAACTGTAATCTGATCTGAGGAAAAAAATCCACCTTCCTGGAACTATTCATTAATTGCTGCTATACTGAAAGAACACACAACTTTTTTCTTCTTATAGCTCAATCTCACTTTCAGAATAATGATTATAAAATGTTTGTATATTGCTACTGACAGAATAAAAAAAGTCTACCCCAAATAATTAATGCTGATCAAACAGGTTTTATATATAGAATAAAAAAAGCTTATAACTCATATAATTAGTGCTGATAAAACAGGTTGTGTGTGTGCATATAATATATAATATATATATATATATATATATATATATATATATATATATATATATATATATATATGTATATATATATATATATATATATATATATATATATATATATATTCACTTTATAATCCTGAAATCCTGAAATACCAAATTTCAGAATTTCAAGATCATAAAGCCGAAACCTGACAATCCTGAAACCCCAGAAGTGCGAATTTTAAAATCGCAAACACTACACTGACCATACACCACTCATACACATACACACACCTTTCCCCAACACACAAACACTAAAACCTTCACTACATAAAAGAAGTGGGTCAATCCCCCCCATGTGGGGGGATGCACCCCCACACCCCTCCTACTTAAATATACTAACTCCACGGTCACACTACACAGGCAAACACACAAAACACCATCATACCATCTACATTCCCCCCACAGGCAAAGATCACAGTAACCACACACACTGACACACACTAAAGTCCCTAACCAAAACCCTTAAACATAAATACTTACCTGAACTTCCAGCTATCCATTCACACAGAGCAACACCAGAAGCGCTACTTCAAAATCTCCGTACTTCAGTATTTTGAAATTTGCGCTTCTGGGGTTTCAGACTTTTGAGCTTTCGGCTTTATAATCTCGGGATTCTGAAATTCGGTATTTCAGAATTTCAGGATTATGAAGTGCTCCTATATTTATATATATATATATATATATATATATATATATATATATATATATATATATATATATATATATATATATATATATATATATATATATATATATATATATATAAATATATATCTATAAGCACAAACTCATGACAACATTAAAAGTCTATTAACTCTTATACAGTTTTTAAACAGAGGAAAAGAAGAAGCATTACTAATTAGTTTAGACAATGAAAACAACCTTTTATTCCTTGAATTGGAATTATTTATTTGACATTTTAGAATTATTTGATTTTCCTGAAAGTTTTATTTCAGTTTTAAAATATATTTATAAGAATATTGCTTATATTAAGATAGTTCCCTTTACTTCAGAGCATATTCCTCTAATTAAAGGTACTAAACAAGGTTTTCCATGTTCCCTAGTTCTATTTGCTTTAGCCATTGAAATATTTGCTATTTTAATTCAAACAAATTCAAACATTACTGGCGCTGATGTCTGTAAACAAATCTCCTCCAAAATTATGTTATTTGCAGATGTTATTTGCAGATGATGTTCTATTAACTCTTCTAAATTCAAGATCAATGCTTGTTGAACTAGAATCTACAATAAATGTATTTCAATCTATTTCTGGTCTTCACTTTAATCAATCTAACTCTAAAATTTTAATATTAATAAAAAAAAAAAGAAAACCCAAATTCATAAAAAACATATCATTGATAACCAAGATTCCTTCCTGGTATACTTAGGTATTACACTTTTGATGTTGAAAGATGAGGTATTAATCATGATAACATCATAAATACAATAAAGAATTTTGTTTCTAAATGGAATTATCTAATTTCCTTTGATGATAGACTTCAATTATTAAAGATAATTTTTCCCTAAAATGTTATATATAATACAAGCCCTGTCTCTTCTACCTAGTAAACATCACATCAGTGAAATACACTATTAACATTTCTTTGGTTCCCTAACAAACATAAAATAGCCTTTCTTTATAATATTGGAAGAAATTAATCTTCCTGATATTGACAACTTACATCAAAGCATCAATTGCTAAAATTATATTAAATTGGGGTGATCGTAATTATAATTCTAATTGGAAAACTTTATATCAAGTTCTTCTTCGAAATGATAAAGAAATATTAAGTAATAAATAAATAAATTAATAAAGATAATTTCTTCTGGCATTTTCTTTGTAATTGTATGCAAAATCATATTTTCCCCATCTAAATATTATTTTAAAGAGTTTTAAAAATATAATTCTTTCTAATATAAAAATCAGGACTTGGTTTGAATCTATAATTCCTCTTAATATCATCAGAAATGTTTTCAATAAATTATGCAGTCATACTTTTGTTAAATAGAAATCTAAGATTTTTTTCTGCTGGCATTGTTTTAAGGATTTGAAAGTTAAAGAGTCTCAACAACTTACTAAGAAATTTAACTTGGATTCCCAGAATTTGTAATCAATAAAAAACTGTGAGAACACAAACTCTGGAATTGTGTTTATCTTTTTCTCATTCTCATTTTAAAGACATTCTTAGATTATTACATGTTTTCCATGCAATTGTATAAAACAAATCAAAATTCAGTAATTTAATTTCAAAACTTCAGAACCTTTTATTAAAATATAAAATAATTTGAAATACTAAATTCTGGAATCATATTATATTAGGTAGTTCTTATTCCTTAACCTCTGACCAAAAATCTCAAATATCATCTATTAAACATACTTTGTGATGTTATTTATTATTGGCACATGTTTACATGGAATTTTTTACACAGAGACTGCTTACCTCCAAATAAAATAGTGAAATGTAATGGTAATAATAATATACTCTGTTGGAGATGTTTGCAAGTATATAATGCTGATTGGTTGCATGCTTTTTATGACTGCCCTTCTCTAAATTTACTTTGGTATAATATAAATTATTTCTTGAAAGCTTTATTTTCAGACACTTTTTCTATCAAAGTTTTTAATTTTATTTAATATACATGATACTTGTGATTTGAAAAGTGGTAATCTTTTTCTTTTATGAACTGCCCTTGCAGGTGCAAGGAAATGTATTACTAAAGTTTTGAGATACACTAAATCATCTTTTAGAGCCTTTTTATCTTTCTTAAAATAAACAACCTTCAGAGAGTCTAAAGTAAAAGAACAAAGAACTCATCCCAAGCCATTTACCAATAACCCTTGGTTAAAAAATTGTTAGAGAAATGTACAAATAGTATAGTGAACAATTCTGCACTTAAAGGGTTAAGAGTTAATACATTTATTCTATGTAAAATGTGTAAATACTGATGGTCTCTGTAAAAGCTGCTGACGCTTAAAAGTCTGTTGTTCTTGCTGTGGAATGTTGAGATAGGGGCCTCACACTAGCAACAGATAAATGTTGTTTTAGGAAGAGACAGTTACAGGACCAAAACTCAGAAACTGGGTTTGACAGGGCAAGCCCAGTGGACAAGCTAAATTCTGAAAGATGTTTTTGTAAAAGTCAGCAATTAACTGATAAGCACCTGCTGTGTTCGTGCAGAGAACTGTATAGTGTACGTGCAAAGAACTGTATAAAAACAGCAGGCTGAGCTATTGAAAATCAGACAAACCTTGTACCTACATGCTTTGTCTCCTTGCTGCAAGTAATAAAGGATGCCTTGCTGAACCTTACGTGAATTGATCTTTGAATTTTCTTTAACAGATTGGGCCTTCGAGCCGGAACCCTCTCTTCACCTCGGATCAGACGGCCAGGTGGCTGAAACCGTACGGGGAAGAAACCAAATCAGTTCTTTTGCAATATAAAGACCTCTGACTGAATTGTCATCAAAAGAGGCCAGTCACCTTCTGATCTGTGATTGAAGGACGGGTATCCGCGAATCAGTGGTCAATCATGTAGGCTCAGGTAAGGTGGGTTTTGCTATTCTGTTTTATTCAGTCAGGGACAGGCAAGTGCATTTATTTCTGTTAGACTGTTTTATTCAGTCAGGGACAGGAAAACTGCATTTTATTTCTGTTAGACTGTTTTATTCAGTCAGGGACAGGAAAACTGCATTTTATTTCTGTTAGACTGTTTTATTCAGTCAGAGACAGGAAAACTGCATTTTAATTCTGTTAGATTATATTTTATTCAATCAGGGATAGGAAATTGCATTAATTTCTGTTAGGTTGTATTTTATTCAGTCAGGGACAGAGAAAAACTGCAGTTCTGTCATAGACTAGGTGAACAGGATAGTAGAAGGTTAGACAGTCATTCTGAAGAGACTATAACAAAATCTGTGGTACACGTAAAAAATTGAAGGTAATAGATAAAATTACTAAAGGTAACTACGTAGTGAGCAAATGAGTAATTATAACTGTGGTGCAAAAACAAAAGACCCACCATTAACAGAAGATGGGAAATATATGCAGGTATAGCGCACAGATAATGTTAGAAATTTTGCAAAATGGGTAACTAAGTATGATTTTGACAGGAAATTAGATAAATCCTCACTTCTCAAATTGATAAAGCAATTAAAAGCAGACTCCAAGGGGCAAGTTAAAAAACGGCAACAATTAGGAATTTCCCAGGCACACAGATGGCTGGAGGAAGCAAATCGAAGAGACCAGAAAGAAAAAAACTCTAAAACAATGTTTTTAGATAAAGAGGATAACCACCTAGTACTGGCTTCAGCACCCCCTCCCCCACCAGCATACGGGGCAAGTAATCAACACAGAGCACCTCCTCTATGTCCTGTAGTTACAGGAGGTGAGGACTCTGTAAAAATAAAGCTAGTAAAAGTTAGAGGTCCAATAGGGACTAGGTCCAAAACAAAAAACACAGATGATGATGATGATAAAAATCTCGAAGCCTGGCGATTGTTTAGTGAGACCCAGGCCATGACTAGTGGGGAAGAAGAACTCTGTCCTCTCATTGAGGTACCTAATCCCAGAGCAGGTCAGGATAACCAAGACCCCACTTTATTAGTATATAGACCCTGGAGTCCCGAAAATATTAGGAAGGCCACTGAGGGTATTCCCCACCTTAGGGTCAATTTTCCAAAATTTTCAGAGGACCTGCAAGGTATGAGGCTAAGCTATAACCTAAATGGAGAAGAGACAGAAAAAGTGGTAAGACAAATTATAGGTCCAGACTGGCACATGGTCTGTGGTGATTGGAATCCTCGTGACGCTCAGCAGAGACCCCTTCCACATAACAACGTAGGGTTAGATGCCCAGGTGACAGGGCTTACAAACCAAGTTTCTGATAAATGGAAACCACGGGCAGACTGGACCTGTATTAATCAGTGTGTCCAGCAAGAAGGCGAGTCAGTCGACCGCTATTTTGCTAGACTTATAGAGTGCTTTAATAATCATTGCGGGATGCAAATCCCTGACAACCAGACAGCAGACTCCCCCTATGAACAACAGTTAAAAATTGCCTTTCTGAAGGGGAGCAGTGCTTCTATTAGTAGTTTTATTACAAAACACGTGGTAGATCATCGTACAAGCAGATTACAACCACTGCTTGAGTACGCAAGGCATGCTGAGAGGCACTTTAATAGCAAAAAGAAAAAGAAAATGCAGGTATTCTCATTAGAAGACGGGGCTGAGGTATACGTGGTACAGCCAGGAAAAAAGGGCAAAAATAGGGAAGGTAGGCAGTCTGACCAATGGTCAGAAGATTTTGAGGGACGTAAAAAGAGGGGAGAATGTTTTAAATGCGGGAAGAAATGTCACATGGCAAGGGATTGCAAAGGGAATAATAGGACAAGGACGGATGAACAAAAAGGTGATGACTGACTATATGATAGTCAGGAAGCACAGGGAAAGGTTACAATACAAAGCAGGATAAATGGTAATGTAGAAGTAAAAATACAGGAAGCACAGGATGGTGAAGGGGATGACAATGAAAATGAAAGTAATAAGGTATTAGACTTGGCACTTCTGTGCTTGGAACTCTTTTTAGCAGATATCAAGCCAGAAGTCACTCTTTTGGTGGAAGGAAGAGAGGTTAGCTTTTTGTGTGATTCTGGGGCTTCACAGACCCTGATACATCCCTCCGAATTACCGGAGTGTACACGGTCTTCGGATTACATATTTGTTAAGGCTGCAAATGGGCAGCTATACCGGGAGCCTCTCTCACACAAAATTATGATCACAGATCCTGTAATAGGGTTGACACAGAGAAGTAAAATTGTAGTGTCTGCAAAATGCCCAATAAATCTCTTAGGCAGAGACTCGATGCAGTTATTTGGCATAGCGGTGGTTCCAACTATACAAGGGATGCAAGCACAACGACAGACTGACATCTGCGAAGTGCATGATACCTGTGTAGTGCAACCAAGAGGTGAGATGTTTTACTGGTATAGTCAGGACCTGATTACTACTGGCCCAGGGACTGTAACCAAGGAATTAATGGATTTGGCCATTAGTAAATTTCCCTCATTAGATATTAAGAAGCAGCCATTACTGCACTGCACCCTGTATTTTCGTGACACACAAGGGCCAGATGAGGACCACAAAGATAAGCTGTTTAAATATCCCACAGCTAGGCTAGTGTTACGTAACCTATACTGGGACACAATGGGAAATAGCATAGCCAGCTGCTCTCTGCCTAAAGAAATGACAGCACTTTACAAATCTGACCTCCTACTACATGTAAGCCTCACTAAAGACAAAAACAGAGTTGGGCAGGAATATTACCAAATGGGAAAAACAGACCAGAGAGAAACTTTCAGAGCAGGGAGTACAGGTACAAAAATTGAACTGGGTAACTCAGACAAAGCCAGCAGCACACCTACATTTTCGCAAAAATATTCGACAAATACTCCTGTTAAAGGAGGAAGAAAATGCTCTGAAAGATATTCCAGATAAACTGTGGTCCACAGGGAAATCAGATGTAGGCCTTATTCGCACGGCAGGACCAGTGGTGATTACTCCAAAATCAACTTTTAGACCTCAAAAATGTCAATACCCGCTGGGAAAAGATGCAGAGGCAGGGATAAAGCCCATTATAGCTGCATTCCTTAAAAGTGGTGTGTTAATTGAATCTCCTGATTCACCATGTAACACACCTTTGTTCCCAGTTAAGAAGGCAAATGGAGAGTGGCGCATGGTTCAAGACCTGCAGGCTGTAAATGAGGCAGTAATACCTAGGGCACCTACGGTACCTGATCCACATACACTCTTAAATGTGTTAAAACCTCATCAGAAATATTTTTCTGTAGTAGATATTAGTAATGCATTTTTCTCAATTCCGATACATCCAGACAGTAGATTCTGGTTTGCATTTACTTATCAGGGTAAAAGATACACATACACTCGACTACCACAAGGTTATTGTGAGAGTCCCATGATATTCTCACAAGAGATGTCAAGTAATTTAGCAAGATTTAGCCCACCGAGAAATAGTCAAATCCTGCTTTATGTTGATGATATCTTATTAGCAGCTCCCACTTTACAAGTTTGCCGAGAAGACACGCTAGCATTGCTATGATTTTTATCTGCTGAGGGACACAAGGTGAATAAGGAAAAATTGCAACTCTGGAAAAAGCAGGTCCGATATTTGGGCTATATAATATTTGATGGAGGTAGAACCTTGGATGAGGACAGAAAAATAACTATTTTGCAGGCTCCAAAACCCATCACCAAAAAGGAAATGATGTACTTTTTGGGTACGACTAACTTCTGTCAAAGTTGGATTCCAAACTATGCTTTGGAAGTGGCCCCCTTGTCTGACCTCATATACAAAAAGCCTATGGCAGCACAGGACTCGGTGATTTGGACACCAGAGGCAGATTTAGCTTTTTGTAATTTAAAACAGTTAATAGCATCTTCTTTTGTCTTGGGGTTACCAAATTATCACAAGCACTTTTTTCAAACTGTAGACTATAAGCACGGCTATATGACATCAGTCCTGATGCAACAACATGGGGATAAGCAACGTCCCATTGCTTATTATTCATCACAGTTAGATCCAGTGGCACGGTCCTTACCCAATTGTGTTCAGGTGGTTGTTGCAGCTGCTATGGCAGTACAGGCTTCGGCCTCAGTGGTTTTGTTTCACCCACTCACCCTAAGGGTCCCTCATGCAGTAGCAATTATTTTGTTACAAGAAAAGGTAGCATATATTTCCCCAGCTAGACATCTCTCCTGCATGACTGTTTTGCTGAACCAGCCTCACATGACAATTGAATGGTGCACAACCCTGAATCCATCAACTCTGCTCCCTACCTCTGTAGATGGTACTCCACATCACTGCCTGCAGGAGATCGAGCAGACATTACCTAGGAAAGACCTCACAGATATACCTTTAACAGATGCTGATCCGACATATTATGTAGATGGCTCATGCAAAAAGAACCCAACAAGACAGAACCTAGTGGGCTATGCTGTAGTATCCGACACAGAGGTTATCGAGGCAAAACCCTTACCACGCCATTTGTCCGCACAGGCGGCAGAATTGATTGCACTCACTCGTGCATGTACTTTAGCTAAAGGTAAGCGTGCAAATGTTTTTACTGACAGTCAATATGTTTTTTCCACGGTGCATGTGTTTGCACAGCAATGGAAAAACCGAGGTATGATTACATCAACTGGTAAACCCATAAATCATGCACAGCTTATATTAGATCTTTTAAACTCCATTCAATTACCTCAGTGTTTAGATATCTGCAAATGTGCAGCTCAGACAAAACAGCAGGATGTTATTTCAAAAGGTAATGCAAGAGCTGACGCTGCTGCAAAGCAAGCAGCTGCAGAAGCTTGTTTACATCTTGTAGAAGATTTAGAACCTTCTGAAAGTCTACATTTGGACATGCTACAAACAATGCAATGCAATCATTGACCACACAGGTAGAAACAAGGCTTTGGTTAAAGCAGGGGGCTGTCTTCAGAGAAGGTTTGTACATCTCAAAAGAAGGGAAACCAATATTACCTTCTAATCTTTTTTGATATGCAGCATTATTGAGCCATGGGCAATGCCATGTCTCAACAGGGGGAATGGTACAGATAGTGAATCAGGTGTTCACTGCATATGGATTTTCAAACTACTCTAAAAAATTTTGTTTAGCATGTCAGATTTGCAATCAATATCATGCACAAGGAGCAGTCAAGGCCCAGTCAAGGGAGTTTCCCCACACCTCCTTACCCATTTCACACAATTTGCATGGATTTTATAGAGTTAAATAAATGTGAAAATAAGAAGTACTGCCTTGTTATTATAGATATATTCTTGAGGTGGGTGGAAGCTTTTCCAACCAGGAACCCGGATGCAGCTACAGTAGCAAAGGTTCTTGTGAAAGAAATTGTTCCTAGGTTTGGCATTCCGGAGAGAATATATAGTGACAACGGAACACACTTTGTAAACCAAACTATACAACAGCTAAGTAAGTTTTTTGGTATTTCTCTAAAAAATCATTGTACTTATCATCCTCAGTCTGCAGGGTTGGTCGAAAGACATAATGGTATACTTAAAAGTAAATTGAGGAAACTAATGGCTGAAACTGGGAAAACCTGGCTGTACTGTTTATCCCTGGCACTGTTGAACATGAGAACAATTCCCTCAGCAAAACGGCTGACCCCATATGAGAAACTGTATGGGAGGGCGTATTGTACACCCCAATGGAAACCTCTCATGCCTTCAGACCAGGAAGCTGATCTTACATTAGCTGAATATATGAAGAAACTATTAAATTCTAAACATCTGTTGCAGTCTAATTCTGTTTCAGGTTCAGAGCAGACTAAGGCACCAGAAATAACAGTAACTCCAGGAGACTGGGTGTGGATCAAGATCGTGAAGAGGAAGAACTGGGCATCACCGAAGTGGGAAGGTCCCTACCAGGTGCTTCTTTCGACACTGACTGCAGTCAAGATTGCAGACCAAGCTTCGTGGATCCATCTGACACACTGCAAGTTAGTGAAGAAATTTGAATTGGGTAAAGATCATACCTCTCCATCGGGACCCTAAGCACAAATGTCTGGCTACAAAGGGGGATCAGATCAATAGGAAATGAAGCAATCATTGGTGCTAAGGTCTTATAGGGTAGAGAATAAGATAAAAATACACAGATTAAGCAACATGATTGCATCAAAGAAAGTTGAATTCCATCCTTTTGGGAAAACCGAAGAAAACAGAACACTAGAACGACAACCTTTTCCACAAAAATATTGTATGGTAATCTTATTGACTGTTATTGTGGTCATTGTTTTTCTGCTATGGCCATTTCTCTTTTCTGCCACATTTACTGAACCTAGCAAGCGTGCAGCATGGCATCCTGCTTTCAACACATATCAGGCTAAAAATGGAGAACATCGATATCTGTGCAGTAACTGAGACCTGGTTCAAGGCTCCAGAGAGCACCCCTGCAATACCAGGCTACAACTCTTACCACACTTTTCGGTCACCAAACCAGGACCGAAACACTAAAGGTGGAGGAGTGTCAATATTCACCAAGGATATTCACACCACCAGGCTAGTTGGCGAACACAATGTGTCTGAAATTCTCCAAGTGCAACTAACACTAGGTAAGACTGCAATCCAAATTGTAGCTTGCTACAGATCCCCCACCATACCCCAAGATTCTCACTACACCTTTCTAAACATACTGAAAAATATTAAGATAGAACCAAAAACCCTAATACTGGGTGATTTTAACTACCCTGCCATTAACTGGGAAAACTACTCATGTCCCAACACCTTTGCGCAACGGTTCTTGGAATTCATAAATTCCAATGCCCTGGATCAACTAATCCATAGTCCCACCAGGGGCTCCAATATCCTAGACCTGGTCATTACCAACATGGGAAATCAATGCTCCATACCTATGGTCACCCCCTCGTTAGTCAGGTCTGACCATAAGCTAATCACCCTTAACATCCACATCCCACCCCACCCCCAGTAAAGAAACCACCATAAAAACTTCTCCAAAGCCAACTTCATGCTACTCAAGTCAGAAGTGACAAACTTCATAACACCCATGCAGACGGGAACTGAAAGTTCAACTGCTGAATCCTACACTAAGGCACTGTATGAGCACATCCACTCATGCATGAATCGTGCCATCCCAAATAGAACCAAAATGCTCTCATCCAAAAAAGGAAGCCAGTCTGGTGGTCCCCTGCCATAAACAAACTTTACAACAAAAGGAAGAAACTTTTGCAGAAAAGAGGAAAATCCCAGGATGCAAAAAACTCCCTTACTAGCTTCAGTAAGAAACTGAGATGCCTCATAAAATCCTCCAAAGCTAGTTATGAAAATAAAATTGCCAAAGATTCCAAAGACAACCACAAAGCATTCTATAACTATGTCAAGAATCTAAATGGCAATGCTCAGATATGCTCTGAGCTAAAACAGAATGGCATTAAATATACTGATCCAAAGGATATTGCCAATATCCTGGCAGATCGATTCAGTGCCAACTTCACCCCCCTCACCCCCTAAATGGCCCATCTCAATACCGGAAGATTGCCAAATTCCAGTAATAACGGCCACACAGGTACAAAACGCACTCTCTAAAGCCAAGAATACAGCATCCATGGGACCAGATGACATCCCGGGCTGTGTACTACATGAACTACAATATGAACTGGCACCTCACCTAAGTGTCATGTTTAATCATAGCCTCACCTCAGGTTTCGTGCCCACTGAGTGGCGCAGAGCTACAGTTATCCCAATCCACAAGGGGATCCACCTTGGATCCCGGAAACTACCGTCCCATCAGTCTGACAAGCCTTATCTGCAAGGCCATGGAGCGTATTATCATGGAACTTATAAACAAAGACATTGGCAAACTTCAAACACTGGACCCCACCCAGTTTGGGTTTGTGAAGGGCCGATCTTGTCTCCTGAACCTGATTGACTTCTTTGAATCAGTCTCCAGAGCCATGGACAAGGGTAAGGTGGTGCACACAGCCTATCTAGACCTTGCCAAGGCCTTTGACACCATCCCCCACTCTGGAATCATAGATAAACTTACTAAGTTGGGCATTAATCCCTATATCACCCAATGGGTTGCTAAATGGCTTACTGATAGAACCCACACTGTAAAAGTAGCCGACTCCAAATCCAGCTCCAGGCAAGTGACAAGTGGAGTACCTCAGGGTTCAGTCCTGGGGCCGCTCTTGTTTGGCATCTACTTCTCTGAAGTACAGGTCAACACTAAGGGACTCTGGCTAACAAAGTTTGCAGATGACTGCAAACTGGGAGCCATTATTGAATCCCCAAATGATGTGGATACTCTACAAAAGGGCCTTACAGAAACAGATGCTTGGTGCCAGAGCCATGGGCTCAAGCTCAATGTCAAGAAATGTATTGTTATCCCTTTGGGAAAAACATGTATCCATGAATTACCATATAGGTGGCAGTACACTAAACACAGAAAGTGTGATAAGAGACTTAGGGACACAGGTAGACAGTGGTCTCACCTTCGATAACCACATCGCCACAACAGTCAGGAAATCCTTCTATGTGGCACACCTCATCACGAAGGGCTTTTCATCCAGAAAAAGGAGGTCATTGTCCCACTGTACTCATCCCTCATTAGACCCATTATAGAATACAGCGCCCCATTTGGTATGTACCTCTCAAGACATCTGCAACAACTGGAAAGGCCTCAGAAATACCTCACTAAAAGAATCACAGGCCTAAAGCAGATGCCCCACGCTGACCGCCTTAAAAAACTCCAGCTATACTCTGTCACATATCGTCTACTCAGAGGCGATCTCTGCTTAACATACAAGGCCATGTCAAACCCAGAGCTGTTGGACATGCTACACTTAAAGAAATCCCAATCCCTCAGAGCTACACGCTCCAGGGATCTAAACCTTGTCATCACAATAAACAAAACATGCTGGAGGGATAGGTTCCTGACCCAGAGACTCCCCAGACTCTGGAATAGATTGCCCATACATGTCAAGCAGAGTGCCTCTTTGGACCTCTTCAAGAGGAACCTTGGCGATTGGATGGGAGAAAGGAAATTCACCCCAGGGATCACGTCAGTCGCCCTGCTAGACAGGGGTCCAAGAAAGTAAATAATGTGGGAAGAAATAGCCAGGGAATTGTTATGGCTAGGCTTGTATAGGCCCTAGGGCTGATAGCCTAGTACCAACCTATGAACCTATGAAACCTATGAAGTACGCATATGCAGATACCCTTAATGTCTCTAATTGTTGGATCTGTGCAGCTATACCAACTGCACATGGAGGATTACCTATAGTGGTATCTCTACTAAATGTTACAGAGACATGGACAAGCTTGTTGAGCAACACAGCTAATATTACGTCTGCAAATGCGGTTGCCTTACAGCTGGCCTTCCGTCAAAACAGAACTGTGTGTTTTTAGAAACTTGAGAGAACTAGGGTAGGGTGGAGCCATTGTGACAAAACAGTGGTCTATAACTGCACTGCAGACAAGTCGGGTTGTGTGGCAAATTTCTCATCTATAAGAAAAACTTGTTAAAAACTCTATAGTTAACTTTATCCAGGAAATGGAAACTGTCTATTGGAAAATGTTCCGACGACAGCAGGATTTTGGCGATCGCTTTGAGTTTATCAACATCACCATTAAAGTGGAAGATTGTTATTTTGTGTGTGGAAGAAAAGCATATAAATGGCTACCAAGAAAGTGGTCCGGAAGTTGCTTTTTGGCTACCTAGTTCCAGCTATACGACACACATTAACTTTACCTCAAGGGAAAATCCGAAATGTTTGAGAAGTTAAAAAACCTGCCAATCCAGTAGGCTGAACTGATGCATCATGGATATATCACCATGATCTGGCTCACGTGAGTGACAAAGGACTGCCCCACATGGCTCTTGGTGATGATGTCATATCATGGGCCGGCATACTACCTCAGTACGGAGCAGTAAAATCGATTTGGGAACTGAGAAAGTTGTCCAAGCTGCTTGAAACATTGAGCAATGCAACTTTTTCCGCCTTGGAATTGGTGACAGATGAACTGACCACTATGAGAGCAGTAGTGCTTCAAAATCGTATGGCTCTCGATTTCACCCTGGCGGCAAAAGGAGGTACTTGCACATTAATCCAAGAGGAATGCTGTTCGTTTATCCCCGACAATGAACATGAAATAGATAGCCATCTCGAAGTGATTCAGCAAGTATCTACCTTGACCAAGCCAGGTCAAAATCCTTTAACAGACTTTTTCCAGAAATGGTTTGGGGGATGGGGCAGTGTCCTGATAAATCTGTTGATTGCCATTTGCATTGGAGCAGCAATATTGATGTTCTGTGGATGCTGCTGCATCCCCTGCGTGTGTGGACTGGTAAAAAGCACTATAGATGCCTCAGTCTCAAAGACCTTGTACCAACAAAGTACTAAATATGAAGAACTACTAAAATTGGAGGTGGAAGAATTGTTTACTTGAGCCTAAGCCGAATGACTCTCTGACTGCAAGGCCCTGGATGGAAATGGTCAAGAGATGAAATGGACTTGTTTTAGACTCATTAAACAATAAGAATAAAGTATTAAAAGGAGGGAAATTTTAGAGAAATGTACAAATAGTATAGTGTACAATTCTGCACTTAAAGGGTTAAGAGTCAATACATTTATTCTATGTAAAATGTGTAAATACTGGCGGTCTCTGTAAAAGCTGCTGACGCCTAAAAGTTTGTTGTTCTTGCTGTGGAATGTTGAGATAGGGGCCTCACACTAGCAACCGATAAATGTTGTGTTAGGAAAAGACAGTTACATGACCATAACTCAGAAACTTGGTTTGACAGGGCAGGCCCCGTGGACAAGCTAAATTCTGAAAGATGTTTTTGTAAAAGTCAACAATTAACCGGTAAGCACCTGCTGTGTACGTGCAGAGAACTGTATAGTGTACATGCAAAGAACTGTATAAAAACAGCTGGCTGAGCTATTGAAAATCAAACAAATCTTGTACCTACATGCTTTGTCTCCTTGCTGCAAGTAATAAAGGATGCCTTGCTGAACCTTACGTGAATTGATCTTTGAATTTTCTTTAACAAAAATGATAACTCTTATTAACTTTTATTAACAGAATCTTATCTCTGCTGTCTAAAGAATTAAAGTAAAAATAAGTGAGAGGAAGAAGAATCTCTTGATGGCACATTCATTGTTTCAATATTAGAATTCAGACCTTTGTATATATTGTATGTAGTTTGTTTTGTTTATTATTTGTAATCATATTATTTTATTGCGATTATTTATATTATTAATTTAATATTTTATTTGAAAATGAGCAATAACATTTCTTTGCACACACACACACACACACACACACACACACACACACACACACACATACACACACACACACACACACACACACTTATCACATTATCTGGGACTCCCACTGGAGAATACAACTGTGGAACTAAAAAAACATCTTCCAGAATTCAGAACTGAAACCAAGAGAAAATCTTGACCTGAACCTCTTGTAAATGGAGGCAAAGAGTACTAGTTGGAAAGTAGCTAAATTTTCCTGCAGGAAAAAGGCAGAGAGACAGTGCTGCAGTCTGTAGAAAATGTATGAATTTTATTTTCATCTTTGAAGCCAGTGACAGATAGGGCACAATGTATCTTTACCTCAAGTTAAAGTTCAGACTTGCTGGTGGTTAAAGTTTGGTTAATATCATCATTTTCATAACTTTACCTTTAAATTTCTTGTGTTGGATTATTCTTGCTTACATATTTATTTTTCAAGCGAAATGCTGGTCAGTATGTTTACAAAACTGTACAAATAAGTCAATTCCAACAGTGGTAAAAGAAACTTAAATAAGCAAAAAAAAACACTGAAAACCACTGGAACAAAGCATAGCCAAGAAATAAACCACAGAATTTACTGAAGCCAACATTTTGCAATACTGTTAATTCAATTTCCTAGTGAAAAACTTGAGTTCTAGCAATACCTTTCTTAAATTGTCTCTGTGAGCAAGTACAAAGTTCAACCTTATTTCTAATATATGAGCATGAGTAGAACTTAGAACAAAACTAGACAAATTAAATATCTTAGCATGGGTTCTGTCCTTGTCTTCTCTCCCTCTGATTCTGTGACTGACTCCTCATTATCACTCAACAAGTCTTTCTTGGTCTGACATCTGAAAAATTCTGCTTGGAAAAACAATTATAACCAGGGGGATAAAATGGAAGTTCAAAAAAATAATTGTCTTTTACCAATCCTTCTGTGTTGCTTCCTTCCAGTAAAGTCACTTTCCCCTATACTGAAGTAACCTCGGAAGGTGTTTCACAAGTGATCTCATCAGTGTGGGCAGAACTATGAGCCATAGTTATGTTCACGCCAATAGCAGTGAAATCATTGTTCTCCTTAGCTCCTGTTAAGTTTGTAGTGTTAGACTCAACAGCAGAACTATTTTTATTTTTGAAATCAGGGTCAAAATGATGGCAAACTGACCCAGTATTACAGGCTAGTTTATCTCTGTGCAGTTTTTCCCTTTCAAAAGGATATTTTTTTTTCAAAACACTGCAGTATAGACAAAATATTATAATTTGACTGCAACTCAGACATGTTAATGAATATAAGATGAATCTGAGTAACCACCTTAATAATCTTCTCTTAGTTGTTTCAAAGTTCTGAGGTTGGTCTTAATAAGTAACTTCAGAAATTCTAAACCTGTTTTGCTTACAGTCCTCCCTGATGGAGATCTTCATCAGGTCACTTGCTAATGCAGAATGTCAGAGAAATAGAATACATTAATTGTTGTGCCATTGCACAAGGGCAAAACTTTACAACAGTGCCAGGAAAGTCATGAAGTGAATCCTGAGATGAAGTACTGTAATTAAAAAATACATTTATATAGCCAGTAAAGCAAATTTCAAATCACAGTATTCATCTTGACCCTGTTATACATATCAAAGAATCAGTTCTAATTATAAAAAACAATATAATGTATAAACAGAAAACATATTGCTATTAGTATTATTATTATGTTTTAAATAGAATTTATAGCTTGTGTTTGTCTTGAAAGAGTATTGCAAAGCTCCATTATACTAAAAAGGTGATACAGACCATAATATTATCCTTCCTATTACAAAATGAATATCTTTTCAAAACTATTTTTTTTTTTACCAGATATAATAATAAAAAAAAACAGAAAATGTACTTGAAGAGGGAACAGGTTAGTTAACCAGGAGTGGTACATGAGCACAGTCATATGTCTGTGAAGTATTGCTTTAATTGCAGATTAAAGGACTTTATGTTTCCAACTACTATGATAGAGAGCAGAGTAGAACGCCAGATTTTAGAGTGATAGGAGTACAGAGAGTTATATGCACTGTTGTTTGATTTTGTTACAGTCTGCCAGGTGTGTAGCTCTGGAAAATATTATTTAGATCTGGAAATGTTTAAGGTTTATATATGAAATAGTTTCACTGCAGGAGAGTGAGTGCCAGTAGCTTGTGACATATCTGCTCACTGAAAAAGCAAGTACTAACTCAATCTCCTGTTTCTACTTAGCCCTCCTCAAACCTAAAATTATAATATGGTATAAATATAGCTATACCAGAACTTAAACTATAACCCTAAAACTCCCCTCCATTTCCAAGCCCATATCTTTTCTCCCCTACACAAACCTCCACCCCAACCATAAATTCCCCAATAGCTCCTGAAATCAAAAACTCCAATCCACCAAAGCTAAATTCTCTGATCATTCACTAAATGTAAAACTTCCTGTCTGATCCCAAAACCTAAAATGCCCTTCCAGACTTCCTAACTCTAAAATCCCCTCCTGCTTCCACCTCATGGCTGCTTGCACAAACTCATATTCAAGTTTGAGCATGACCAGGCACTTAAACCCCTGGCTTCAAGACAGTGTTTTTTGAATACTTGGGACTTGAACATCTGTAGTGCTTCTAATTATGGATCATGGCTATTTGTGAGAGAGTTAGGTAGTGCCTCTATTCTGCCTCTCTGCTAACTAGTGTAGCTGCCTAAGATCCAACTAATAGTCTATCCTGTAATGTTAAGTAGGAAATGTTGCTATCTTATTGTAGCATTGGTCCAGCAAAGACATATCAGTAGTCTATAGGTTAATGAATGTGGGAGCTGCATAGGGATTAGGAGACACACACACACACACACACACACACACACACACACACACACACACACACACACACACACACACACACACACACACACACACACTATATGTATTACAATTAACTGCCTTCATTTTGTGGAGTACTTGTGAACCAAAAGAAATGTTTAGTACATAAAAACAACTGTGTGAGGATAAAATATGAAATAAACATTTCCTGGTTTTAACTACACACAATATAGGGTCTATATTGAATCATCGAATGCTTAAAAAAGCAAACGCTGATTCATCAACCCTATTTAAGTGAAAGCTTACAATCCTGAATACTTGGAACAGCGATTTTTTTCCCTGGGAAAAAAAAAATCGCTGTTCCGGGTGTTCAGGGTTGTAGGCTTTCACTTACATATGGCCGATGAATCAGCGTTCGCTTTTTAAGCGTTCGCTGATTCAATATAGACCCACAATATATTGTTTTTTGAAGTATGATATTCCCTTATAAGCTATAAAATCTCAACTTGCATTTGCATATGTTTGACACATGGACTATTTTCCAAAGTAGTTTGTAAAAGAGAATTGAAATGCCATTGTTTTCCTTATAGTATTATTGCTCTAAATATAGTAACGTTTTCTAAGGTGGGTAGTACTCATGAGAATAATGGACATTTTTGTGGGTTTCAGTAAAGTCAGCCTAAATGATCCCGGGTAGCGAATTATGTTATTACCAGCTGACTGGTAATACTGTTTATGTAGTGCACCCTTATCTTTTCCTTGTTGTTGCTCATTTCATTTAGATATTGTAACTTATCTATCACAAATCCTGGAGAATTCTCAATGGAAGGGTATTGATTTTCAGTCCAAAACAGTCTTGCTTTGAGTGTTTAACCATAAATGCTCAAGAAAGTTCTGAAGAAGGCCTGTAAGTGGCTGTTGCAGTCAGGGGCTTTAATAACATTTAATACGAGTTCACTGCCCAACAAAATGTATAATTTGTTTAACCTTAAATGAAAGCATTGGAGTAGGCTTTAACACTAAATTAATCTGCACAGTCCCCAAAGAAATTAGATGTCAGATACTCCTGTAATTGTTAACAGTATTTCTTGACTGCCTGAATCATTTATAAGCCATAATTTTCAGACTCATTTGCAAAACCTAACTTAATGATAGCAGACTAATCATAGCCTGACATTAATGACAAGGAAGACGTTTCATGTTGAACTGCTGCTGACCTGATGTGACTTTCATGTATTAGTTTTCCACACAACTGTGTAGAAAACGGTTTTGCCCTTGAACATTTAGATGTTTCGCATACTTCTATATCATTTTCTTGTGTAAAGAGAAACAGCTTAATTATTATATGTTGCCTCAATTCATTATATGCTTATGATCTACGGATATGCTTTTTTATTGACTGCATGCTAGCATCTTAAAAGTGAGAGATGAGGGTTGCTAAAGTCATTGCACACTGCCATCAATGTTTCCTTTATTTACATCATGTAAAATCACTCTTTTTGGTACCCTTACTTATGTATTTTAATTTCAGTCATTTACCTTTTCAAATTTCTGAAAAGTAGCATTATTTTTCAAATAGAATTATTGCAGTAATGTGAACTTTCAGAAGCTTGGAGTAGTTAAGTAGTTAAGTAAGTAGCTTTACTTTATACTCATACATTCATTGGAAATTCAATGTTCAGCTAAGATTTGCAGCAAAAATAATGACAATGGAAGGAAAGAGCATCAAGATTTATTTCATCACATTCTGTGGTTTCCATGTGCTCAGAGATGAATGCACTCTCAGTAGCATCATATTTTCCTCTTAGGATTGCATAATAAACTCCGCAGAATCATGGTCCATCAAATTGCAGTGAGTATACCCACTGTTAATTTTACAGTGTTACGTCCAGACTGAGTGAGTCCCTTATGTTTTAATTCTATAGAAAAGTGATTAGTTGGACTGTCTCATACTTACAATAGGGTGATTCAGGTGATTGTTATATAGAACTCAAGTCTGTTGATAAGTAACGTAGTCTTCCTCTTACCTCCATAACCTAATTCCAGTTGGCATGAAATGAATGAATGTGTGTGCATATGATGAATGACTGTGTACAGAACAATATACATACAGTCACTATTTACATTCCACTTGACAACTCCCTGGAGAGATGCTCAAGCTCTCTCTCTCTCTCATCTACAGAACATGTGACTTGAGGATGAGGGTGAATGTACATAGGATCCTGGAGAAAATACATGTATTCTTATTTGATATGACCATTGACATGATTATGATAGAAAGAAGATTTAAAGAAGCATAATCTTTGTATGGTAGGCTTGTGAGGAGATGTCCTCTCTCCATGTAGCAGTTAGTCTATCTTTTGTGTGTCCATCTTTCTGTGTGTCAAATTGATTATTGTCACTCTTGTCTGACTTGACATTTCAGTTACAGAACTTGCAAATATAACCCTGCATTTGTTTATTAGTGGCAGTCAGTGCTGATCATAGAATCGCTCCGCTAACAATGACTATCTAACTATAATCAATTAGGGTACATGGATTTTTACACGGTTAAGCTTGTAAAGGTCCTAGGACCATTTGCCTAGTAACCTCTGAACCTATGAACCATACCTATACATGCATTTATTTATTTACGGTGCAGGGGACAGCATTTTCACCTCATAGAAAGAGGTTCCTCAGTTTGATTCTTAGCTGGGGTGCCTTCTGTGTGGAATTGGCATATCCTTCTTGTGTTTGCATGGGTTTCTTCCGACATTCCAAAGACACGCGGCAGGTGGAATGGACAGTCTAAATTGGCCATAGGTATGTGAGTGTGTGGTGTGGATGAACTAGCATGGATGGGCTATCCACCCTATGGTGTGAACCTTGGCTCTGGATGACTGTCACTGTTGAAATGACATCCCAACTCCTTGTGCAAAAAAGGTGTTTTGGATGGATTTGTTTATTTGACAAATGTCTATATGTTCACTAAATGATAGCTCTGATACATAAACTTTGATTATGTCAGCAGTAAAAAAATTCTTATTTTGAAAGCTGCATGTAAAGCATACCCAGAATACTAGAACATAGTCACATGACAAACAGAAAATATAGGAACACTGAAAATCGCAGATTAAAACACGGTAATATTTAAGAGATCTCAAGCAATTCACTCCAAGCCAAGGCACATATATTTTGGTGGAAAATAGCTCTTAATTTTTGTAGTGATCTTGGAGATGGTGCTGGTTTTCCAGAAGGCTGCTCTTTCTTCGGGATTTGGTTGACTGTGCTCATGTAATCTAACATCCAAACAAGTGTGTTCATTTATTCAGATAGACACTGAGATTTGACCCTGAACTATTTATTTAGTAGCATAAGTGAGTAACTTGTTCTCTAAGATATGTTATTCCATAGGTAAAATACTCTGCCACATCATTGCCAGCTACAGGTCCCCCACCATGAACCAGGAGAGCACACTACCTACCTGGACTTGCTATAGTCACTCAGTATGCAGCCAAGCACCTTGGTCATGGGAGATTTCAGCTATCCTTCTATTGATTGGGAAACTTACAAGAGCAGAAATATGATTGTTGTGAGGTTTAAAGATGTTGTTAATTCTAATGCCTTGGAACAGGTCTTCTGCACCCTCATAAGGGACTCAAATGCCCCAGATGTAGTGCTCACTAACATGGGGGGGGGAGATCACTGAATTACCCCCTGTGTGTTGACCTCCCTGGGAAGGTCAGACCATAAATCTGTTTTGCTTGAAGTAAAGATCAGTCCTGACCTCCCCACAGGAGCGAAAAAAAAAGAAAAATTTCTCCAAAGGAAGCTATAGCCTACTATGTGATGGTATAAAAAGTTTCAAAGCCCCTGCTAGCACAGAAAACAATAACTCCTATGCAGAGGAGTACATAATTGCCCTATGTAGCCACTTAAATGTATTGACTCGGCTGTACCTGACAGGATCAAAACCAGGTCCTCCTGAAAAAACAAGCCACCCTGGTGGACTGTTATATACCAAAAGAAAGAAACTGATATCAGAACAGGAGGGAACTTACTCAGAAGAAGAATAATACCCTTCATAGCTTGAACAAGCAAATCAGATATCTTGTAAAGTCCTCTGAGGCTAGTTATGAGTCTAAATTATCATCCCTACCTAATGAGAGTCATAAGGAATTCTTCAGCTACATCCAAAAGCTAAAAGGGAATGCCCAGCTGTATGCCAAACTTATAGTGGATAGTACCACTCACACCGAACCTAAGAAAATTGCTAGCTGACAGATTTGGCAATAACTTCACCCCCTTGTCCCCACCAGCCATACCCCAAGGCATTCCTGACATCAGTCCTCTATCTAGTATCTCTGAAGAAAAGATAATACAAACGCTCTCCAAGGCTAAAAACACAGACTCTGTGGGACCAGATAACATCCCAGGCTGCTTATTAAACAATCTAAAACAAGACCTAATGGAACCACTTGGCACTTTTTTTAACCATAGCCTGAGCACTGGATTTGTTCCGGCAGAGTGGAGATCAGCAACAGCAATCCTCTTGCACAAAGGGGGTCCATCATCCAGCTCTGGGAACTATCAGTCCATAAGCCTAACCAGCCTTATCTGCAAGGCCATGGAAAGAATCATCATGGACTTTATCAACAAAGACATAGGTGACCTCCAGACTCTGGACTCCACCCAGTTTAGTTTCATCAAGCATAGAATATTAAACCTGGTGGACTTCTTTGAAAATGTCACTAAAGCCTTGGATGAGGGCAAAGCAGTACATACTACCTATCTTGACTTAGCCAAGGCCTTTGACACAATTCCCCACTCAGGAAACACTGAGAAACTCTCTCAGCTGGGGATAAACCCATATGTAACTAGATGGGTAGCCAACTGGCTCACCAACAGAATGCACACTGTCAAAGTTGGGGAGCCCAACTCTACTAGTAAACTAGTCACCAGTGGGGTACCAAAAGGATCTGTGCTGGGCCCTATACTGCTTAGTTTCTATTTCTCTGAAGTCCAGGCAAAAGTAGATGCCCTGTGGCTTACCAAGTTCGCAGACTTATTTCTCTGAAGTCCATGCAAAAGTCGATGACCTGCAGTTTAGCAAGTTTGCAGATGAATGTAAACTGGGCGCAATCTTTGAGTCACCCAACAATGTTAACATATTACAGAGCGGACTGACACAGACAAATGATTGGTGCCAAAGGCATGGACTAAAACTAAACATTAAATATGCCTCATTATCCCCTTTGGCAAATAAGTAGCCCCTGCTAATTATGATACAGATAGCACCCCTCTAAGTTCAAACCCAGTGATGTGAGACCTGGGAACCCAGGTTAATAGCAATCTAAACCACGATCACCATGTTTCCATAGTGGTAAGGAAAGCCTTCTACATTATGTATCTCATAAATAACAGCATCACATCCAAGACTAAGGAGGCTATAGCTCCACTGTACTTGACCCTACTCAGACCACTAATTAAGTACAATGTTTCCTTCTGTATGTACCTCATCAGACACCCACAGCAACTGGAGAGACCACAGAGGTTTCTAACCAAGAGAATTCAGGGCCTCCAAAATATGTCATACATAAAAAGACTGAAAGCCCTGTCACTGTACTCTGTATCATACAAGTTGCTGAAAGGTGGCCTGTGCCTGACCTACAGAGCAGTCTCTGACCCTGACCTAATGGAAATGTTGCACATCCGCAAATCAAATGGTGCAAGAGTCACTCACTCCATAGCCTGTGACATTAACAAAACATGTTGGAGAGACAGATATATCTCCCAGAGATTGCTGCTCCTCTGGAAAAAGCTCCCACTTCATGTGAAGCAGAGCTCCTCAATGACCCTATTCAAACACAACCTTGCAATTAGATGAATGACCGTAAACTCACCCTGGGGGTAGCACCTATGTCCCTTGTGGACAGGGGCAGGTGGTGCTGATCATAGAATCATTCTGCTAACAATGACAATCTAACTATTCTCAATTAGGGTGCATGAGTTTTTTTTGTTTACACAGCTAGGCTTATAAAGGCCCTAGGGCCATTAGCCTAGTAACCTCTTATGAACCATACCCATACATGCGCTTGTTTATTTAATTATTTGCTTTTGTTTACCAGGAAAGTCAAGATGGGCCAATCATTTATTAGCTTTTGTTAACAAGGAAAAGTCCAGAACGGCCCATAAGTGCCCCTTTTCAGCAGAGGTCTGGAGAAAAAGCTTTGTTACATAAACAATACACCGGACACTTTGCTACATAAACAATACACCGGACACTTTGTTACATAAACAATACACAGGACACTTTGTTACATAAACAATACACAGGACACTTAATGCAACAAACAATGCACAGGGGATGCTTTCATACTTTCCCATTACAGAAGAAGGCAATAATTGACAGACATGATTAAATTAAAGAGCATTATTGGTAATATAGATTGATGTAGAATATACCAGAAACAAGGAATGGGAAAAGCTATAGAGAAAGGACATAGAGAGTGGATGGGTAGGAAAGAGTCTGACAGCGAAAAAGATGACATGTAAAATCTGTTGCCTAGTGGATAGTATAAAGAAAATAAATCATGCTTGTTGACAGATTAAGGATTGTTTTTTAATATTAACCTGGATTAGAACAAGATCAGATCCAAGTATATCTTAAACAGCATTTTATGTGGGATTTGAAATATTATAGGTTTTCCATTTGCCATTGTCAAGCCAGTCGTGTAGTGACTGGAGTTCCACAGTTTTGAAATATAGCAAAGTACCTGCTGTGTTGTTAGATCTATTTATGGTAAGTGGCAGATTTTCATTAGACTGAAGAGGATGGTTTAGAGAATAAAACTGTTGATGTTGTTAAGTAAGGAGTATATTTCAAGGTATAATTGAATAAAATGTAACACAAGTGGCATTAATGTAGTGAGTTAATCAGAAATTAAATATATTTAAAAAAAAAATTACATTAGAAAAAATATGGAGTGGATTAATATTTAATGTGAAAGAATAGTCATGTTTGCTTTACATATTAATTATAACTGTACAGCTTGCTGCTGCAAATGTAAAACAGATAAAAAAACAAGCTGTAGATCTGTTATAGTTCATTTTACTGTAGTAACATAAACCGATTTTCTGAGTGAGGCAGAAAGATTTGAGATACTGTCCCTATGTCTTGATGAACAGTTATAGCATGGTAATCTCATATTTGGCACATAAATCTTGTGTTACCATTGTGATACAAGGTGGTATTCAGGAAGTGTATACTTAATGTGTACATTTGTGTATAGCATGAAGTCTGGTATATATTGTGTACATTTGGAGAATAGTGTATAAGTGAAGTATGCGGCTGTGGCTGTCATGCTGATACATATAAGAGATTAAGAGACAGGTTTTAGAATTCAGAAAGGCTTACCATGAGTGGTTCACCCAACTAGTAACCCTGTCAGATTGAGATACAACCCCGCCACACTAATTTTCTTCTAGAGATAAAATCAGCATGGAGGGCCTACTGCTGTTCATGGTAGAAAGCAAAGCCAAAATCTAAGGGAGTGGCTAATGCTGATTAACCATGTGACTTCCCCTGGAAATGCCTGTGGGTATGGAATTACACTTCTGAGTGATTCAGAAAATTAATCAGCTGCCCAAATTACTACAGCTGGTGAAAAAATTGATGGCGATCATCCATTCACTTCAGTGGAAGAAGATGGTGTTCAAGTAGGTTTAACGAACTCAGTGACGTGGCAGCTGAGAGCTGGATGAATGTGAGTGTGTGTGTGTGTACATGCGTGTGTGTGTCTTGTTTGTGTGTCTGTAGGGGCATGAATGAAGTTGGATGAATATGTGTGTGTGTGTGTGTGTGTGTGTGTGTGTGTGTGTGTGTGTGTGTGTGTGTGTGTGTGTGTGTGTGTGTGTACATGCGTGTGTGTGTGTATGTGTGTGTGCGCGCCTGTGTGTGTGTAAGTGTGGGGGTACATGTGCCAATAAAATCCATGGGACACCATTGAGATATGTAAATGAGACAATAATGTGATCTCTTTCCTGTTTGTGGCTAAAGCTACCCCTGAATCCCATTTTTCATAAATCATGTAAATTGACCTACCTACTGTAGGCTATTTACATGAATACAAGCAAGTTGTCTAAATCCCAAGTAGGACACTAGCACCAAGGACCATGTTCTGGTCTAAAAGGAAGAGCTTGGCATCTCCATGAGGTCTTCTACCTCCAGTTATGTAAGCCCTACTGATTCAAATAGAGAGCTCCTAATGCAGCACCTATTAACAATTAACCAAAGATTTTGGCATGGCTTATTAAGTTATATGTCACTTTAATGAAAGTAGCTGTCATTCAGTGTGCTGTTGCCCCAGCAAGGTGATATAGAAATGATTTCAGGGTCGGCAAATACTTATTGATCTTTCTTGTAAATGATTGGGCATTGTGTTTGTTTTTATTATACATTATAATAAATAGAAATGAAATGTTAATATTCACTGTTGCCATAGATAGAAGTAGTAATAACACAATGCAGTGTAGCACAGTAGTGTGTATTATGTGCAGAAAAATGAAATTGTGCCCTGCAAATCTTAGCATGTAGTACAGCTGTGCATGGTTTCCTGTCCTGCAATTCAGCATACTTTAACCTGGTTTGTGGATGACTTGGACGCATACTAAGAGCAGTAAGAGTAAAACGCTTGCACTGACCCACAAACTGTTAAGCTTGGAAACTCATATTTTTCCTCATAGTCTTTGCTGCATGCACACCTTGTAGCTAAGCATTCCATTTTCTTAAGTATTCTACTCAATACAGTGGCATAAGACGTCAGAGATCATGTATGAAGAGGTGTATGTGGGCTGTCTGTAAAAGGCACTGTCACGTCAGTCTAAGACACAAAAATATATAATAAAATGTATTCAGTAATGACACAAAGTTGAAGAAACATGGGGCAGCTATTTCAAAAATGTAGTGCATCTGCTAGCTGTGGATGGCTGCAGGGCAGTGAAGAATGGGATAGGAATATAAAAAACAAAAAGTATAACAGGCGTGAATTTTCTGCAGTTTATGTTAATAGGTTTATTTATATGGGTACATATATGCCATGGAGATCATTCTGGTGGAACAGAGTTGCAACAATCATAAAATGCAGACTTAGACTGTTATTAATAGCCACTGAGAGACTCTAATACATGCCATTATTCTACGGTATATTTGTTTCTATTCCATACTTTCTTCTGACTTGTGCCATGTGTAAGATAAACATCAACTTCTTTTTAAAGTGCTACATTTTGGCCTCCACCCATGGATACTTAGGTGGCATGCACATACCCATGCATTCATCTAAAACAGAAGAGCAGCCCTCCAGCTGATTAGTACACCCTTCCTTTGAGTAACTGCTTGCAGCTTAGCTGCATTTAGAAATTTTCTCAGAGTGGTGTATACAGATGTCAGGGCATGTCTTAATGTTTTGCTAGAACATTCCAGAGGGTATTAAGCATATTAATGCTTGTGTTGTTTCATCAGTGAGTACTTCCTACCATGTCCTCTATGTATCTCCCCATGTGTGTGCAATAGTACCTCTGTGTGTGTGTGTGTGTGTGTGTGTGTGTGTGTGTGTGTGTGTGTGTGTGTGTGTGTGTGTAAAACAGAAATAACTGGCCCATGATAGCCTGTTTTGCTGTGCATAAATCCAAGGTTTTTGGTCTGTCAAGATATTTTGTCTGATTCTTGCTGCTTCTACTATTCTTTGAGAGTAAGTCAGCTGATGTTAAAAGGCTTATACTTTTCAACCACTTAACTAAATCTCCTTATAATTTGGATGGTTGCTGCACATAAGAATTGTAATAAGACCATGTGTGTAGCCCCTGGGCTTTGGATTGCTTTACTTCTTATTAAGAATTAAATTTTACAATTGTTCATAATTATCATTTAGTTCTATGCAAACTGTGTTCAAGTAATTGGGAGTAAAGGTAAACTGCTAGATCCTCTTCTATCTCCTTCCTTCCAGTCACTACAGGAGTCCCCTAAGGCTCCATACATGGGCCAGTGCTCTTCAGTATCTTCATTAATGACATGCACAAGGAATAAAAATTCGCCTCCATAATACAATATGCTGATTACTCAGCCCAAATCTACTCACCTTGGAAACCATCACACAGGAAGTGTTCACCTTCATAAGAACTGGCTAAATAAAACTCGAGTACTCTTAAACCTCAACAAAACAAAATTAATTCTATTCCTTCCCAAAACATAAATCAAAACAGGACCGACCTTAATATAATCTCCTCAAGCAACACAAAAATTGAAAATATCACCAACATAAAATAAAAGGAGTTGTCAGTGACAACAACTTAAAGCTGATCTACACAAAGATGCACTACAAAGTAAGCTCTCTTTATACAGTAAAGTACCTGCTAAGTGATCTTAGTAAATAAAATAGCTGCCACTTCTCTTCTCCTTCCTACCCTCCTATATTCCTCAACAATATTCAGAAATCTCAACACTTTCACCAAACACAAATTAGAAAGTGCCTACAACAAAATTAGCAAATTCACCTGCAGCCTCCTAAACTGATGCCACCACTGCATGGTGTTCAATACCTTCAACTGTCTTGAACTCCCTCAGCACATTACTCTCTCCCAGTTACTTACAGCCTACAAAATGCATCACCCCCTTTAAACACCCTTGCTGTCAAATCTTATCTAACAGCACATACGAAACAGAACTCTAAGATCTTCAGAACTTTATCTGCTGTTAATAAATCAAATAATTATTAGAGTGACTTGCTATTCTCTGTCTCCATCTCCAAGGCATGGAACAAACTTCCAAACTACATCAGGCATTTAAATAACCGGCAACAATTAAAATTAGCCCTAAAATATCATCTGGGAATGAATAAACTATGCAACTGTACCACACCAGCAGCTTGAAAAATGTATCCTTACTATGTCCACAGTGGATGCTATACAAGTGTATTAATGCAGTATTTTTTATTTTACTTACAGTACTTTGAAACCATTCATTTCCTTATTCTGATAGGCAGGGATTCACTAATCCTCCATGTAAGACTAAATAAGTCTTACACGGAAACTGCAGCCTAAGAGGAAGACGTCAGCGTGCCATGCATATTCATGAGGGCGTGCTGACTCAACTCTAAGGCTAACACGGAGCATGCACGAGTGCAGGGGGCATGTCGGGCTGCTGAGCAGTCCAAAAATCCACACCCCTTCAAGCCCATACCCAACACTACACTCCCCACATTCTAAACCCCTGTACAATTATAAAATGTAAAACTTTCCTTTTTTTTTTTTTTTGGTATTATTCCCAATATAGCTGCCCGTAATTGCGCGTGTTTGCCCATTGCTTAACTACAGTTAGTAGTTTAGAGATTGAAGAGGATAATAAGAAACGTATATGCAAATTAAGCCAAATAGCAATAGCGTAGTGGTACAGCCTTCGCACAAAGAGGAGGCATTTCCGGTTCGAGTCCCACCACTCCCCTTTCTATTTTCTGTAGGAAATCTGTATACAAAAATAATTCCTGACATTTATCTTTTAAATATTAGTAGAAAGCATTGAAATGGCCTATGTAGTAGTGAACGATATTTTATATATATACAAGAAGGCGAAATGGTTATGCATACTGATGAATGCATAAGTAACGTATCTTAAGCAATGTGAAGCACTGATAAGCAAAGTTTACCAGTATTAAGCACATTTAAGTATAATTGCTCATAGCTTAGCACTGCTTTAACTAGCACAATAGCTTTGCATAGAGCTGTGCATTGCGCCAACTAGCGCAAATAAAACATGTTTGCATGTAGCTGCGCACCGCGCTAACTAGCGCAACGTCGGGCAACATCGGGCAGCGTAGAGCACCATAGAGAAACGTAGAGCAACGTTGGGCAAAGTTGAGCAAAGTTGGCTAAACACAGCCACACCTCCTAGCCGGTCTGGCCAGTAGTAAAGTAAAAAGCAATAACAGGCCTCAAACCCGGGATACTGTGCACCATAATCATAGTACTGAACCACTAAGCCATGACAGCTTTTCATATGCATGCACTTTCAACACACACATACATATTAATGAAAGTTTACCCAGTGCTAAGCAGGTGTGCTTTCAGCTGAGATTTTCAAAATCGGCCAATCACAAATAAGTGCGGGAAATGAGGCATATTTAAGTCCCATAGGTGGGAATACTTGCCATAACTGGTTGTAGCTCTCATCTGCAGGCAGCATGACTGGTGTTGGAGAGGGCTCTTGCTTTTGAGCGCAACGGTGGGACATTGAGGAGTCAAAAGTGATGGTTTGGCTCCTCATCCATAATCATGATGACAGACTCCTGCAGGGCCAGTTCCAGGGCACTGAATACAAAGCAGAAGCCTGGAACCATCTAGCACATGATCTCACCAGTGCCACAGGCGTCCATCAGACTGGTGAGCAGGTCAGACACCACTACTCAGACCTGAAGAGATGGAAGCAGGACCAACTGAACCAGTGGATACAGGAGGCCCGTGGGATGGAAAATGCCCCACTACTGAATAGGTAGCCATGGAATGAAGTATGTAAGAATTGCTTTTGTAGTTTATATTATGGATAGGTATATGTCTCAATATCACTTCATTTACCTCACAGCTGCAGGTGTCCGTGCTGTGAATCAGCAAGCCTATGCAGATAGGCTGCAAAGGCTGCACCACAAGGCAGGTTAGTAATTATTCTGCATGTATTGTTATATAAAATAAGTGAGAGAGCATGAAAAAGAGTGTTGTAACCCATTAATAAAGGTATAAGACGTCTTGAATAAGTCTTCTGCATGCACGGGGACAAATAAATGAGAGAGCCTCTATAAAAGTGTGTAATGTAATTAATAAAGGTATAGTTCCTGGAGTGTGTCCGTGTCACTTTCTTCGATATGTTGTTGTACTCTTGCATTATAGAAATATTACTGTTGTATTAAGTGCTGTCAACCCACACTTGGGTAGGCCCATATAAAGTGGAAGAAGGGAGTGCCAGTAGCTGTTAAGCATATATACAGTCCTCAAAAGTTGGTTAATGGCTGGCATGTATATGTTAATCTGGCACATGAGTAGCTTGTTATTGTGTTCCCCAGAAATGTCAGTTTGCTGCAAGAAATGTAGAGGGCTGTTAAAATATAATTGATAATGTCACCTGAACACATCCAGATCTGTAGATATATAAATATAAATAAAATATATAAATATGTAGCAGTAACATCTGCATCCTGGACAGTCTGTATGTCAGATACAGGTCAGGTATATAAAGAACTAGCAAAACCCATTTCACAATTTAACAGACATTGCCAAGTGTAATAATACATGTAGGGGATATATACCTCCAGTCAATAGGAATGTAGTGTAAACTATACGTACATATAAGTTGTTAATGGAGGTATCTTTTTACACCCTACTGAATGTGCATAATCAATGCAATTCCACACGTCAATGGGTATGTCTAATCTCAAAACATTTGTTGGGACATATGTCCTATTGGTTCAAAAATATCTGCATTTACTTTGATGCATGTGCCCTGTTCAGATACCAAAGTTTTGGTGGCCTGTTGCCACCAATCAGTCCTGCATGCTGTTGGAATGTCCACTGTTGTTCTATATATGCATGTGTTATACTTGCTGTTCAACTGTTGGAACTCTGGTGTGTTTGGTTAATGGGAATACTACTGCATGCTGTTACATCTAATTTGGAATGCTGTTGGCTAACAACCCATATTGTCATTAAATCCTCCTAAACCTAGAACGTATGGGAAGGCTGGTCCCAGTGGACCCACCTGTCCCACCTTAGCTGGCGATGGCACCTGGCACCAGCAGGTCCAGTGCCCAGCCTGGGACCTCCTCCTCTGTTGGTCCTGTGCCACCTTCGGGTGGAAGAGCTGCAGGGGATGGGGCTCATCCCCCCGTGCAAGCGTGGCTGGAGGAGGGCCAGCTATCACCCTCTGAATGGTCTGGGCTGTGGTGCGTAGGGAGATTGAGTGTTCAGTCGCTGATCCTCTACGCCAGCTTGAGGGACATGTGGCGCGACTCACGGGTGAGCCTGCCCCTCCTACACAGCCCCCAGCACAAGCACCTTCTGGGCTGTGAACGTGCAGTGATGACTGCCCATGGGTGGGGATCTCAGTTCCACTGTTGCCATCTGTGGGCTCATGGGCTTGCGATTTCCAAACATCCTTCCCCGTCAATGGTGTTCACCCACCACGTGTCATATTCTGCTCCTGTATGAATCTAGTTTGTCTTGTCTGTTTACCTCCCCAACCTACCTCCCCATATATACCCACTTCCCCTAACACACATTCCACTCTCACCTGAAAAAAAAAGGGCAATCTGCTCCCAAAAAAAAATTACGCCCCATACATAGCTGCCTATTTTGCACACATGTCTGCTGGACACATAAACTGATATTTAATTGGAAGTAAAACTTACTTTGTTGTCCTCACCCCTCTCTCAGGGGTGGAAGGTTTCATATTTCCCTCCAAATTTCTAGCATATGCACAGCTGTTGCTGTTAAAGAAATGGGCAGCTATGGACCTTCTCTACACCTGTCCTGCACATCCTGAGCTGTTTTCCCAACTATCTTTCCCTCTTTGTGCCCCTTTTTCACCACTTTCCTATCTCCCCATTTTCTTTTCTTTCAAAGAAATGAGTGCGGGGGTTAGTGGAAGTAAGCACCTTTAAGCAGTAGTTAGCATGTCTGAGCAAGTGTGTGTTTGTGTGCGCTTAGCTAAGTATTGCTAAGCTTTGCACAAACCTGCGCAAACCCACTTACAACTGCTTAAAAGTTCCTTAGTCACCCTGCATGTGACAGCCCTTGTTCTGCTCAGCAGCAAAATAAAACACCTCTGTCAGTCTCGAACCCCAGACCTTGGACACACTAGACTGCATGAAGTACCACTAAGCCACAGCAGATATACAGCAGGTTGTTGCTGAAATAGATATATCATGCATCAGAATGAGTGAATGTAAAGGAAAGATAGGAATGCCATAACACAAAACCTGTTCTGTGGAACTTTACCAGCAGTTGTTGTGGAATTGCATTACATGACTGTGATAACAGAATGAGCCATTCTAGCCATAAATAATGTTACAGCAGCACTTTACAACCCCCTCACAGTATCATAGCAGGACAATCCCCACCCAAATGTACAAAATACCTGTGTGTTCAGGGTCCACCAAGGATGTAGGTAGGCATACTCAGTACTGGAATTGTCCAGTTGTCAACAATAAAAAAACAGAAACTGTGCAGAAGTGAGTACATTAATATTCACAGTATAGCAGTTCACAAACAGTACATGTGCCAAATGAATAAATCTCAATAACTATTTATGTGTGGCAGATAATTGTATAAGTAGAAAAGAAACTACATACTCCCACGTATCTTGTGTTAGCATTTTTAGGGGTGAGTACAATTCTACACTGACAACTGTGTACTGGAAGTGGCAACATTCAGGTCTGAGTACAACATTCAAATCACTGGCTACACCCCTAGCTTCAGATATAAGAAGTATACCAACCTTCTGACTTACACAACGGTGTCCACAGCAAACAAGCATGGGCCCCACTTTGGAAAGCGGAAAGGGCTATGCCTGCCTGACTTAGAAATTTATAGCATTGGGTTGCTATGACAGTGAGTACTGCAATCACCACACAGCAGGCTGCATGCAATTACCAAATGGTGGCCACCAATTGGTGCAGAGGCCATCACGTGCACATGTGCAGATACCTATAAAAGCAGGCTGTACTTGCTGTCCACACATGCAATCATTCCATTGCTGGTATGGAGAGAGAGAGAGAGAGAGAGAGAGAGGGAGACAGAGACAGACAGACAGACAGACAGACAGACAGACAGACACTAACATCTACAGCAACAGCAACAGAAACAGAAAAAAAAATAAAAAATAAACAAAAAAATAAATAAATAAATAAAATTAAACCAAAAAAAAAAAAAAGACACACGGAACTGAAATTTACAAACACATACAAAGGAAAGGTATGTAACAGATATGTATTTATGGCATGTAGTAGATGTTTTTGAAGTGTACTCTACATACTTTGAATCATCCATATGTGGCAGCAGTACGTATCTATGCACAGATGCCCTGCATAACTACTGCCATGGACAAATCAGTGTGTAGCTCTATGCAGTGGGATATAACTGTGACATATGTAGCTCAGCATTAAATGTCAAGCATCTGATCCATGTTATCTGCGTTCTGTACAGTAGTGTGTACAATGGCTGTTTGGGGGCGTAGCACATACAGCTATATAAACATGGATGTGACAGAGTAACAAATGCATGATAGTCATATTAACATGTAGCTTAGCATTGGCAACTGCTGTACCAGGCTAGTATGCTAATCTAGCATTTGCAGCTATATATACACCCTCTAATATTACTGTGTGCTCACATGTGACACCTGTTCATGTTGCAGCAAGGCCCAACAGGTCAGCCATGAGGTCCACGGACTTAAAACAGTGTGGACCTTGTGTGTATATGGCACACACATACGGAGAGATCTTTCTGTGTCAGATATATTAGCATCTGTACATGTGCATAGAGCAAGGGACATACTGCAACTGTTTGTGAAGGGTGGACATATATATGTTGTTGAAGGTTGTTATGTGCATATTTCTATGTAGGTTGTAGTGTGTGGCAAACAAGACAGCATACAGTGTTGGTGTATGACATGTGGTGGTTAAACGCTGTGGGTATGATTTGTCAGGTTTGCAGTGTTGCAGCCAGTGAGGCCTGCTAAAGCTACATGGGCTGAAAACATCTTCAATGCATTCCGTACAAGACTGTGCAATATTATTACATAACTGTATACCTCACAACCTTCGCATAATTGATATTCTCACCATGAAAGGTGGACTGTATATGTGCTCATATGTATATCTATATGTACACCAATGTATGTTTATATGTATGTATACATATATATATATATATATATATATATATATATATATATATATAGAGAGAGAGAGATAGAGAGAGAGAGAGAGAGACAGGGTCATAGTTACTCTGACAGATGCCTGGTGACACAGCCATGGACTCAAGCTCAATGCTGAAACTGCATTGGCATCCCTTCTGGCAAAAACTCTGTACCCATGAACTACCACATAATCAAATCCAGCCATGGTATGTATACCTGTGAGTGATGGTGCACAGGACATTGCAGAGCTTTTGATACTTGCACAGCAATGTTGTGTCCATGCACACATTGCATTCAAGAGTGAGGCCAATCACTGAACAACAACACACATGCATCAAAGCCATGTATACTGTTATTAGCAAGGGCTGTCTACACTCACACTGCATGCTGTTGAGCAACACATGTCCTGCATGCAGACATGTGTGATATGACTGTTTGGCTTGTGATACTGTACCCCACCATCAACTGCTATTGAGTATGTTCTGGATTGCTGGTGGTGTGTGTGTGTGTGTGTGTGTGTGTGTGTGTGTGTGTGTGTGTGTGTGTGTGTGTGTGTGTGTGTGTGTGTGTGTGTGTATGTGTGTCTGCTTTAGTGAGGAGTGTATTTGTGTGCATGTGTGCATGTGTTCATGTGTGCGTGTTCATGTGTTCATGTGTTCATGTGTGCATGTGTTCATGTGTTCATGTGTTCATGTGTGCATGTGTTCCGACATCATGTACAGGTAGTAAAGTGTGTTTCCTGTCTTCCTCTCACAGGTGCTGAGGTTGGGCTGGTTCACTGCAGCAGGGAACCTGATGACACTGAGCCAAATAGTGATAATGAGGATAGGTGTGTGGAGGCACAGGCATGTTTGCCAGGGTCTGTCATTGGGCCACCAATCAACAGTACACAAGTGTCCACCCCATCCATGCACACAGTCATACTGCCAATACATCCATCACCAATGCCCTTAGCTGAGGGACAGTGTACAGTCGGCATTGGACAGGACAGTATGGTATCTATGGCACATGCATCCAGACACAGCAGCCATACCCAGATGTCTGGAATGGTACCACATAGGTAGATGTCCATGGGTTCTCGTCAGAGCACTGATACTCATCATGCCTCTGGCAGATGTGCCACAGGTCTTACAACCTCACGCATGTTCCAGGCTGTCATGGAGGCACATGCACATATGGAACGGTACACCAGACAGGGACTAAGGGCACAGAGGGCACATAACACCACTGTAATTGCCAGTATCCATGACCTAGCAGGTGCCATCCGTAATTACGCTGAGGTCACTGATAGACGTTGGGGTGAGACATTAGATGTCCTTTGCAATGTCATGTCCATGTGTCAGGACAGTGCGGGACGGTTGAGACATCGATGTGGACATATGCCAGCAACATCAGCAGCTGGCAGGTGCTGCAGACGTCCCTCAAAGTCACAGCCACTCTCATAGTGCCAGTACCAGCCCCAGCAATGTTGGGGGGGCTGTCCATAGACCATCCTAGAAGACCATGTGCACGTGGCTCTGGACAGTCCCAGCAGGGACCTGGGTCCAGTGTACATCTGTCCACCTCTGAGGATAGTACCCAGTCTGGCTTAGTACCTGATACTGTCAGTAGCACACCTGCCAGGCTCAGGTACCATATCCGTGGCCAGAGATAGTGATCTGTAAAGCCTGGCAGGTACAGTCTGTGGCTGTCCCACAAATCCCCATATATGGCAGCCACATGGTGGAACTGTGTGCATGCAGACACACACACACACACACACACACAGAAACCAGACTCCTAGGGCTAACACATACCCGCACACATTACATCAACATTGGCCCATAGCAGTACTCTTGGCCCCTATACACACACACACACACACACACACACACACACACACACACACACACACACACACACACACACATGTCAATTGTATGGCTCAATTTAGGGTTCTGGCAAACCAACAACACACCCTGTGCATATGATGAAACCTGTGCCACCTCCTGTCATCTGTAACATTGATGCAGGAACAGGCTACCATGGTGCTGATGCACAGGGTGAATTTATAGCAGTATAGCAATGTTAGCATGTTGTCAGCAGTAAAGTGTAATGATATACTTGAAGGTGTAGCTGAGCAGGCATGATGCATTAAAGCTATGATTGTCAATGTAGTATTGTTTACACCAGTGTTAGTTCCAATAGTGTATTGTCTGCCCACATGCCACTTGGCTGATGTGTGTAGTATTGGCAGCATGTGTTAGAGAGTGGACAGTATGTGTGGGATGTGTGTAGCACAGATTTGCAGGTGTACATTTGTGAACATGATGGAGGTGCACTGTCTGCATGTACGTGCATAGTGGACACATGGACAGGGTGACATGCCCTGTATTACACAGTAACACTCTATAGTTCCTATTGGTGGCCAGTATGCATTGTACTACACACATTGTGGAACTTGAGTACACATGTGTGCATGACATGGTTTGACACTGTGCTGTGGGTGATATTGTTACTATCTGTCATTGTTTTGCATTCTGGTAGTATACATAACCTCAACAGCCTGACCATAAACAATCGTTAGATGATGCCTTGACAACTGACACACAGATGTAGAACACACAGTAACATTTGGATCCTTCAGGTACTATACTATGCCAGTAACCAGTGGTATTCACCTGCACCCATTCCTGAGACCACTCCTGTTTGGCATATAGCTCTCTTAGGTACAAGCAATCACAGTGGGGATATGTCCATCCACATCTGGAAATGCATACTGTGACCTGTAATGCATTCTCCAGATGACACACACATCCTCCATAAGGGTATCATACAGACAGATACCTGTTGTCAAACCCATGCTGTAAAGCTATAAGCCAACTAAAGCATAGTCATCCACCTTTACAAAACATAGTGTACCCACAGTACCACATAGGTAGTAGCCACCAACATGTTGAACAGGTACCGATGTGTATATGCAGCCAAGTGTTACGTCATCTCTCCTTTGGTAATCACATTTCCAAAGGTATTTTGAAATCCCTCTGTGGATCACATAAGCAATAAGGAGTCTGCATGCATATCCACAAAGGTTGTTCTACACCTATAATGAATAGCCATCATTGACAGACTTTGCTGCATTTGAACAGGTCTGAAATATACCTGAGCCATAAACCCTCACTCACACTATTCAATAGAAACCGTAATGAGTGTGTGTGACACGGTTGACCTAGGCCAGGGATCACTGCAGTGGCTGGGCTTGTCACAAGCATACAGATGTGACCTAAGGTCTGGAAAGCGGCAGCACACTCTGTCAAAGATGACAGATGTGTTCATGGAGAAAGCAGGGTTCCCACCTATGAAATAATTGAGGTCACATGTATGTATATGCATTTGCCACACAGCTACCTGACATGTGCAATGCACATACTGTTGTCATACTGATATGTCATAGAGTAGTAAAAGCAAAACCCACAACACATTGATCAACAGTGTCACACACATAGAGCACACACACACACACACACACTCACCAAGTGCAGGATTCAAACCCCTACCTAACTACTGTATGATAACAGAACAGTACACATTACCACGACATGTTATACACATTACTGGAAGTTTTCCTTTCCACAGGTATGTTTTTTTAGGATGGTGACATCATCAGACTTGACAAAGATAAGTATACCACTTTTAAGATGTTTTACTACTTTCCAGAGAGGATGCTTCTCTCCAAGGAAATCATACACAGTTGTTAAGTGCAGGATTCAAACCCCTACCTAACTACTTTATGATACTAGAGGAGTATGCATTAACATGACGCGCTATACACATTACTGGGAGTTCTTTTTTCCACAGGTATATTTGTAGGATGGTGACATCATCAGACTTGACAAAGATAAGTATACCACTTTTAAGGTGTTTTACTACTCTCTGAAAAGGTTGCACCTCTCCAAGGAGATCACACACAAACACACACAGTTATCAAGTGCAGAATTCAAACTCCTCCCTAACTACTTTATGATACTAGAGAAGTACACATTAACACGACACGCTATACACATTACTGGAGGCTTTTCTTTACACAGGTATATTTGTAGGATGGTGACATCATCAGACTTGACAAAGATAAGTATACCACTTTTAAGGTGTTTTACTACTGTCCAAAAAGGTTGCGCCTCTCCAAGGAGATCACACACAAACACACACAGTTATCAAGTGCAGGATTCAAACTCCTCCCTAACTACTTTATAATACTAGAGGAGTATACATTAACATGACACGCTATACACATTACTGGAGGTTTTCCTTTACACAGGCATATTTGTAGGATGGTGACATCATCAGACTTGACAAAGATAAGTATACCACTTTTAAGGTGCTTTAGTAGTTTCCAAAAAGGTTGCGCCTCACAACGGAGATCACACACAAACACACAGTTGTCAAGTGCAGGATTCAAACTCCTACCTAATTACTTTATGATACTAGAGGAATCTGCATTTACACAACACGCTATACACATCACTGTAAACTCACCTTTCCACAGGTATATTTGTAGGATGGTAACATCATCAGACTAGACAAAGTGGGTTACATTAGGTGGGCTACATAGAAGGAATATCTAAACACTTTGGCCACGTGATCATCAAAGGAGAGTTTACTATCTTCCTGGGTCCCCAGGGCTATAACTACTTTCTCCGTACATACTGGATTACCACCTATGTGGTAATTTGTATGCAGTTTGTTTTATCCAAAGGGGATGACTATGCATTCTTTGGCATTCTGCTTGAGGGCATTGTTTTGACACCAGGTATCTGTCTCTGTGAGACCCTTCTGGAGGATGTTTGTGTCAGCTGTAGAGTTGATTATGGACCACAGTTAGCAGTCATCTGCAAACCTATTCAGTCATACTCCTCCTGTGCTTGCCTGTACCTTTGAGCAGTATCTACTGAACAGGTGATGTCCCAGGACCAAGACCTGTGGGATGCCATATGTGACTGGTTTATTGTAGGACATGGCACCTGCAACTCTGAACATGTGTGCTTGATCTGTAAGCCAGTTGCCCACCCATCCTGTGACATAGCTGTTAATCAAAATAAGAAACGAAAACGATGTCCACGCCAAAAAGGAATTTATTAACAAACAGTACCACAGCAAACACGGTTCACCAATGACCTAGGTTTCGTCCCAAAACTCGGACTTCATCAGAATGGTTGAACCTCTACCACACTTCATTTAAATATGCAGCCAATCAATAAACATTAATTGCTGAATACAAAATTCATAGCTGTTAATGTTCAAGCTGGTAAGCTTGTCCATGATGACAGAGTGGGGAATGGTGTTGAACGTCCTTAGTGAGGTCCAGCTGAGCTGTGTGGACTACTTTCACCTCCATCTATGTCCTTGGTAACTGTTTCAAATGAGTCAACTAGGTTTAGGAGGCAGGATCTGCCTTTAACAAAGCCATGTTGGGTAGAGTCCAGTGTCTGCAGGTCCCCATTGTCTCTGTTTATGGGTCCATGATAATTTGCTCCATAGCTTTGCAGACCAGGCTGAGTAGACCTATAGGGGCAATGGTTTCCAGGTTCTGTTGTGACACCCCCTTTGTGGAGCTGGATGACTGTTGGTTTATGCCATTCTTTGGGTACATAGCCTGTGCTAAGGTTGAGTCTGGACAGTGAATGTAGGTGAGGGTGTAGTTCCTTTTAGGGATGGTGTAAGATGCAGCCTGGAACAGCATTCTGTCCCACTGATGCTGTGTTCTTAGCTTTGGAGAGGGCTGTCTTTACCTGCATGTCCATGAAGTCTGGGGCTCTGCATTCTTCTGGGATGGACACAGGCCCTTTTGGGGGTGATGGCAGTGGAGTTTGCACTGAACCTGTCACCCAGGATGTGGGCAATGTAATTTGGTTCAGTGTATTTCTTGCCATTTGTCAGTAGCTGACAGCATATTTGGAAGTTGCCACCTAAATGTTTGGTATAGCTAACAAAGAATTTGTGGTTGTTATTCTTACATTCCTTGGCAATTTGTCTTTATAAACTGGACTTGGATTATTTAATGAGCGATCATTGTTTCTTCCTAATAATGATCAGTGATGCCTTTCCTTTTGTGAAGTTTGCTCTATCATGTGTTCGTTTACTCCTTCTGTTGTATAGCTTTTTTATGGGCGACGACCACCAGATTGTTTTTTTGTTTTTGGAGGAGTGCATCTTGGTTTTATTTGGCATGTCTCGATCCCTGCATCCCTGTAGATTCTCATAGAATGCACTTGTAAATGATTCGGCAGATTGTATAGCATTATCCTATAGCAAGGGGGCTTTGGAACTTTCCACTTTGGTCTTGGGAAGTGTGCAGTTTGCTTTTGAAAATGTCTTCACAGTGGTTTCCTTGACTGGGGGGGGGGGTGTGGATGTCCAGTGTGATTACTTTATGATCTGATATTACCAGTGAGGGGTTTATCTCTGTCGTGGAACACTAGTACCCCATGTTGGTGATGATCAGGTCCAGTATGTTGTCACCTCTAGTGGGGGTGGTGACCAGCTGTTCCAGGGCATTTGAGTTTTTAAACTCTAGGAAACATTGGGCAAAGGACGTTGTACACAAGTAATTCTCCCACTCAATGTTTGGGTAGTTGTAATCTCCTCATATAATGGTGTTTGATAGGCCCTTTATATTTTCCACTGTTCTCAGGAATACTGAGTGAGGTTCCTGAGACAGGGTAGGTGATCTGTAGCAGGCTAAAATCTGATAAGCAGCTTTGCCCAATGTTAGTTGCACTTGCATGGTCTCCAAGGCCTCATGCTGTGCCACTAACCTGAAGGTGTGGGTATCCATAAGGTAAATGAATACACCCCTTCCTTTTGTATTTCACTCGTGGTTTTGGGGCCGAAGATCAGAGGAATTGTGAGTGTTTTATGTGGAGCATGTCCAAAAGCTCTGTGTTTGACATAGCTTTGTATGTTAGGCAGAGATCACCTCTGAGCAGGCGATATGCAAGAGAGTGCAGCTGGAGCATTTTGAGATGGTCTGTGTATGGCATGTATTTCAGACCACTAATGCTCTTTGTGAGGTATTGCTGCAGGCTTTCCAGTTGTTGCACATGTCTTGTGAGGTACATAGCAAAAGGGGCGTTGTACTCTATTATGGATCTAGTGAGTGATGAGTAGAGGGGAACAATGTCCTCTTCTATTCTGCATGAGACACCTTTTGTGATGAGGTGTGCCACATAGAAGGATGTCCTGACTACTGTGGGGATGTGATTATCACAGGTGTGTCCACTGTCCACCTGTGACCCAAGGTCTCTTATCACACCTTCATTGTTAAGTATACTACCGGTTATGTTATAGTTCATGGCTACAGAGTTTTTACCAAAGGGGATGACAATGCACTTTTTGGCATTGAGCTTGAGCCCATGGCTTTGACACCAGCCATCTGTATCAGTGAGGCCCTTTTGTAGGATGTCCACATCTTTAGTATTTACAATTATGGCTCCTAGTTTGCAGTCATCTGGAAATTCATTAGCCACAGACCTTCCATGTTAAAATTTACTTCAGGGAAGTAGATACAAAACAGGACAGAACCCAGGACTGGGCTCTGTAGTACTGCACTCATCACTGGTCCAAAGTCATACTTGGAGTCTGCTACTTTCACAGTGTGTGTTCTGTCAGTAAGCCAGTTGGCAACCTATCTTGTGACATAGAAATGTATACCTAGTTTAGTGGGTTTATCTATAATTCCAGAGTGTGGGATGGTGTTGAAAGCCATGGCAAGATCTACATAGGCTGTGCGAAACATCTTACCCTTGTCTACGGTTCTGGTGAATGCTTCAATGTCATCTATCAGGTTTAGGAGACATGATCTGCATTTTACAAACCCAGCATGGTTGTGGTCCAGAGTTTGGAGATTACCAATGTCTTTTTTTATAAGTTGTATGATGATCCATTCCATGGCCTTGCAGAGCAGGCTCATTAGGCTAATGGGGCACTAGTTCCTCTGGTCCATGGTGTCTCCACCCTTGTGTAGTGGAATAACCGTCGCTGTGCACCATTCAGCAGGCACAAAGCTTGAGGTGAGGCTATGACTGAACATGGTACGTCGGTGTGGTGCCTGTTCGTTCTGTAGTTTGTGTAGAACAGAGCCTGGGAAGTTACCTGGTCCCATGGATGCTGTGATACTGGCTTTAGAGAGTGTTATTTACCTGTGTAGCCGTGATGACAGCAACTTTGCAGTCTTCCATTATAGAGATGGGCTCTTTCATGGGTGAGAGGGGGGTAAGGTTAACACTGATCCTATCTGCCAGGATGTTGGCAATATCAGTTGGGTCTGTATATTTAGTGCCATTGAGCTGTAACTCAGAGCAGATCTGAGTGTTGCCATGACATGGACCTGTCTGTTGGGCAGAGATCTCTTGAGTAGGCAGTATGCAACAGAGTACAGATTGAGTTAAATTCAGTCTTGTTGCATGGGGCAACTGTTTGAGGCCAGTAATCCACCTATTGAGGTACTTCATTGGTCTTTCCAGCTGCTGAAGGTGCCTAGTCAGATTCATCGCAGGTGTGTTGTGGTACTCTCTGACGGGTCTGATGACTGATGAGTAGAGGGAACCTCTTTTGACCTACATGCAAAGACCTTGGCAGTTTGTGGGAACACATAGCATGATTTTCTGACCACTTTGTGAATGTGTTTCTGGAAGTACAGATGACTATCCACATTTGTCCATAGATCCCTTATTATCACTTCCATATTTAGGGTGTTTGCACCTATGTGGTATTTGTATGACTGTAGCTCGAGGACATACTTTTGACACCACATCTGTCTGACTGAGACCCTTTTTAAGGATGTCTCTGTTGTCCCAAACATCGATTATGGCAACATTTTGGCAGTCATCCACAAACTTTGCTAAACATAGCCCTCGTGTGTTTGACTGTATTTCTAAAAAGTATACACCAGACTGGAGGGGTATCAGGACTGAGCCATGGGGGACAGCAGTTGTTACCAGCTTGTACAGGAGACCACAATTCTTACCTTGTGTGATCTATCTGTGCCCCAGTTGGCAATCCATCAGATGACAGACATATTTATGCACAGGTTGTTGATTTTGTGGACACAACATGTGTCTGGGATGTTGGCAAAGGGCTTTTCAAGGTCTATGTGGGACGTGTGTAGCTCATTTCATTGATGTATGTCCTGGGTGACTGCCTTGTAAACAGTCTAGCAGGTTTGGGAACCATGTTCTGCCCATGACCAAACCGTAATTGGTAGGGTTGGGTGTTTGTAGGCTCCCAATAGCTCTGTTTATGAGTTCCATCATGATGGACTCCATGGCCTTGCAGTTCTGGTTTAATTGGCTTATAAGACAATAGTTCCCATGTTCTGTTGTGCACCAACACTTGGGGAGTGTGTCAAACATTGCTGTAACACATTCAACAGTTTCATATGCTGTACAGAGGGTGAGTCTCAACAGACTGTTTAGGTGCAGGCTCTGTTTGTTCTGGAGTTCACTTATGACACAGCTAGGGAAACAATGTAATCCCATAGATGCCGTGTTTTCAGGATTGGAGGGAGCTGTTTACCAATTCTATATGTGATATCTGTGCTTTCACAGTCTCCAGGTATGATGATAGGGCCTTTTGTCAGTGAGAGGGTGGTATGTATGTATGGGCCTGTCTGACAGGATGTTGGCACTGTCAGTCATTTACAGTTTGCACTAACTCAGGATATATATGAGTGTACATTGCTATTTATGACATAATGGAAGGAAGCGTCATGGTTCTCTATGGATGCCTTCACAGATTCTTTTGCCAGAACATGGATAGGATAATATTTGGAGTGCACATTGTTTGTTGATGATACTGATTGCAGGTTTATTGATCTTCTTTGCTTTTTCACTTTCTGTGAACAACTTAAGTACTTGTGGTACATAGTTTGATTATGAAAGGGTTCCAATATATTATATGTGTCTGTATGACAGAGTTCCAATATATTATATGCGTCTGTTTTCATATAACTGTATGCACAAGGCAGGTTTGGTGAATAGTGACAGGTTCCTGGGGTAAAACATGCAACTGCCAGATATGTGTGGCCCACTGCTGTACTCAGACATGGCCTAAGTGTGTGAGCATGCCCAGTATGACCTTTCAGTGTGTTGCTGAATGAAATCCACTACATTTGTTGAAGTGTGTGAACACGCCCGGTATACACATTTATACTATATGTGTGTAGACAATCAAGTTGTATTTTTACTGCAGGGCTTACCTTTGTGTCATAACTCAACAGGGATCATGCTGTGCCTGCAGGGCTTCCATGAGACACTTTGCATAGACTTATCAACATTTCTACATACAGGGGGGACAGCTATTCTTTGTACATTTCTACCCGGGGACACACCTGATTGTTACTGTGAGTGTACATAGGAAGAGGGGTTCACCTGACACTTATACACATTTGCTAGGCTTGCACTGCTATGTAAGGTACACCATTTCAGTCTGTACTGTTGCCTATCGTACCGGCTTGAGGCATACTACTGTACTATGGGTCTTAGCATCCAATGTCACGTATATTAAATTGTGACTTAATAGCCTACCCAACCCACATCACACCACCTGGCCTGCTGTCCTCTGTCTGCATAGGCCTGTGGGGGAGGTTACCCATATGCCTCTTTAGGGTCATGATACAGTATTTCATTGTGTTTGCATTAGTGTACAATTGTCCTGCTGTGTCTGTGCCAGTGTAATGCTGTCATGGCTTAGTGGTTCAGAAGTGTGACTATAGTGCACAGTATCCTGGGTTTGAGCCCTGTCACTGCTTTTTATTTTCATGCTGGGCAGACCAGACTGTTTAAGGAACAGTACTGCAAATATGAGCATATTTACCTGACTTTGCTCAACTTTACCCGACCTTGCCCAACATTGCTCAACGTTGCCCGACGTTGAGCTAGTTAGCGCGGGCAATTTTGTTTACATATACAAAATAGTGGTAAAGGCTGCTTAGCACTGCTTTATATTGCTTAAAACATGGCAATCATGCCTCAGGTGGTGCTGCAGGGCTGCCTATGTTGGATGCACATAGTACACTCCCTATACATGTTTGAAAACAGGTAGTGTCAAGTTAGGCATCCCTTTTATTTTATGTGCGAGTCAGAGAGAGGTATCATTTCCAGGGTTCCTACTGATCCAGTGTATGTGCTATGCATTGCCTCTTTGCCAAGGCATACTGGGCATGTCTCCTTCTGCCTACTGAGGCAGGCTCAGGTTGTTCCTCCTCTGAGTCATGCTGTGTCTGTGATGGCCTTGGCAATGGTGGGGGGCTGTTTGGCCCTGCCCCATGCTGTTCCTGCTGCAGCTGTTTTCACAGGATCATATTGTGTAGCATGGCACATACCATGACAATTTGGGTACATGTAGTTGGTGAGTACTGCAAGGCTCCACCAGCTGTGTCCAGGCACCGGAACCGTGACTTGAGCATCCCGAACATACGCTCTATTACATTTCGTGTTTGTGCATGTACCTCATTATGGTGTTCTTGTTCAGGTGTGTGTGCATTTCTGATGGGTGTCATCAGCCACGGCTCCAGTGTGTATCCAGCATCACCCACTAGGTGACCATCAGGGATGTCCCCATTGGCAAATGTCTGGTACAGCTGCGTCAGATGCCAGATATGGGAATTGTGGTTGCTTCCAGGGCAGCCAGCACACACATTCAGTACTATGCCCTGGGCATCGCACACAACCTGGCAATTGATGGAGGGAAAGCCCTTGCAGTTGATGTAGGCCCTACCCCGCTCACCGGCTGGTGCTTTGATGTGTATGTGCGTGCAGTAAATTGCACCCACTACCTCAGGGTATTCCGCTATTTGCTGGAAGAGACGCATATTGCTGGCCAATGCCTCATGGGAATTGGGTAAATATACATGATCACCGACATGTGCCGACATGGCATTCAGGAACTGGTGCAGTACCCTGGATGCTGATGCCTGTGAAATCCCTATTATACCACCAGTTGGTCTCTGGAAGGTACCTGTTGCTAGTATTCTTAGGCCAACACATACCTTGGTTTCCAATGGGATGGGTTCCCCTCTGTTGGTTCTGTGTGTGAGGCGTGGTCTGCACAGCTCAACAATTTGCTGCAGGAGCTCTCTGCCCACTCTATAGCACTCCACTATCTCCAGCTCATGTAGCCCCTGGTAGGTTATCCTGGGTCTTTACACTCTTCTCCGTTTCCTCACTGTGGGTTGCTCAGCAGCATTCGCAATGGCACCACCCTCAGCATCTTCCACATGTTGCCTTATAATAGCAATGGCAGCCCCTAACATTTTTTTGTCTGAGTTAAGATTTTTAAGTTTTCACTCTCTTTGTATACTGCAGTGTTGCAGTGTTTCTGAGAAATACATGGGGGATGTTGTTTGCAGAGTTTTAAGTGCTGGGCTGGGCTAGGCTAGTGTACTGCCTGTGTAATTGGCTGATTCTGATTGATTTCACCTGGCAGCTCTGCTAGTTCTCCTTGGTTAACTTCCTACTACTTCTTTTCCTTCCTTTTCCCTTTCTGTTTGCACAGGAGGCAGCGCCGCGCAAACATGCGCACACGAGTGCACAAGTGCACACACAGGCTAACACAGGCTTAGGCGGGTGCACACGCATGCACACAGGCTTACACAGGCTTAGGTGGGTGCACACATGTGCACACCGGCTTAGACGGGTTTACAGATGCGCACACGGTGTAAGCACGTTTGCAAGAAAATTCAGTGATATCCACGGCGTACACCTTCGGTTTCTGGGTTTCAGTTAAAACAACTGTAGACATGCCTCTTCCAATCCTGAGTAACTCACAGCAAACACAAGCCACTCTGCTCCAATGAGCTTACAGTCTTTCATACATACCTCCTCATGATGTCACCTATCTTCTACTCTGCTACTCCCCTACTCCTACACTTACACTCTAGGGACATGGCTCACATGCCAGGGAAAATTGGGATTCACTTTCCTTATCCTCATTTGCATAGGATTGCCTACTAATGCTTAGTTACATCTCTCGAACTGAGCTTCCCCCCTTAGCAACCACTACTCAGTAGCCATGTTGTCTTCAGCCTGCCATTCACCTGCATGGCAGAAGAATATTTTTAATAAGAATGCCTATTTTTGTCTTTTTTTTCCTGTTTTTTAAAGCGCCGCACATTTGCGCGGTGCTGCGCTACGCTTAAACATCGGAGATCGGGGAAAAAAATTGATTTTTATTCATTTTCAACCGATCAAAATGCCAATGGCCTTATATTTGGCCATTGGCATGCTTCCTCAACTTGATGCATCCTTTATTTGGAGCTGTCATAGCTCCGTTTTGCTATTTGCAGAACGGTACTCTGTTACCAACGGAGTACATTTCTGCAGATAACTCTACTCTTCCACGGACAGGTTAGTGTTTCCTGGATCGCAAAATTACCTCATTTGCATAGCTTTCAGCAGCAAATGAGGTAATTTGCATAGCATGACACTGTCAGTGCAAGTGTAGTATTAGGAGCTCTCATGCACGCCCCTGCTGGCTGTTGCTGGATCGCTCGGCAGACATATTGGCTGTCTGCTGGCTTACACTACTCTTAGAATCCATGCAAGCCTTCCTGAATCTGGCCCATAGTCTTTGTAAATAATGTTTGTTGATTGTTTTGAAATACTTTGCAAATAATATTTGTTGACTCTATTTCTAGTTGTTAAAATGCATTTCTAGCCTTGTTTTGGTGATTTTCTCTTTGAGCCTCCGTTGAAAATGGACATTTCAGTTCTCAGATAAACTTTCCTAGTAAACAAAAGCAAGTAGATAAATAAATAAATAAATCTTATTTCTGGATTTCCTTAATTATTTAGCTTTAACAGTAACTTTACCAGAATATGTGATGGCATATTTGAAGTCTAAGGCCTTAGTAAAAAGCTATGCTTTCTTCTTGTGTCTTGACATGTTTTTATTCTGCTATGCGTTTCACCTCGAACATCAGTCACAACATTTTAAAGAGTTTTTTTTCTTTATCAAAATCTTTCTAGTATTATTTAACACCTTTTACTCTGTACTTTTTATGTCTGTGAATCATGTATATTTAGTTCTGCTCCATGAACGTCATTAACATTCATTTGCATGCATGCACAGTAAATTGTTGTGTTGTTCTGAGATGCAAAATACTTTGGGAAAGAATCCGTATCTCTGACTCATTCCTCAGTATCAGCATTACAAAAGATGTAACTCATTTATTAGCAATACATTGCCATAACTCATTTACACACTATGTACCATCCATCCATCCATCCATCCATCAATCCATCCATCCATAACCCCTCTTTCCCATTTTTGGACATGGATCAGGCTGTCACTTCAACAGTGACAATTATCTACAGCCAAGGTTTACACCGCTGGATGGCTAGCCCTGCTGAGGTAGTTCTTCCACACCACACACTCACATGCACACTCACACGTATGGCCATTATACTGGTGTAACTCATGTACGCACTATGTATCATGTTCTCTACATTACACTAGTGTAAATCATTTACACATTATGTACCATGTTCTCTGCATTACACTAGTGTAACTCATTTGCACACTAAGTAACATATTTTCTGCATTACTGCAGTGGTGGTGCTGCGGTAGCATTGTCACCTCATAGCAAGACGTTGTCCTGTTCGATTCTCAACTAGAGCGTCTTCTGTGTGGAGGCATACGTGAATAGGGCATGCCTTCGTTGAAGGTTGTGCATCAGGGCTGGTAACCCGGTACATAAAAATCCACTACCAATCATTAGCGGATCAGAGTTCCGCTGTGGTGACCCCTAACCAGGAAAAGCCGAAAGACACAAACAAACACCAGTGTAACTCATTTATAAACTATGCACCATGCTCTCTGCAATAAGCTAATGAAACTCATGTAAACACTATGTACCATTCACCCATCCATCCATCCATCCATCCACCCATCCATCCATCCATCCATCCATTCATCCATCCATCCATCCATCCATCCATCCATCCATCCATCCATCCATCCATCCATCCATCCATCCATCCACAACCCCTTTTTCCCATTTTTGCACATTGATCAGGCTGTCACTTCAACAGTGACAATCATCTAGAGCCAAGGATCATTGCTGGATGGCTAGCCTTGCTAAGGTAGTTCTTCCACACCACACACTCACACCTATGGCCATTATACTGGTATAACTCATTTACACACTATGTACCAAGTTCTCTGCAATAAGCTAATGAAACTCATTTACATACTATGTGCCATCTACAATGGAACATTGACTTTCTTGGAACTAGATGCCATACCTTTGTTTATAAGTTGTAAAACGTAGAATGATTTCCTCACTACTGTAGACACATGATGGTCAAAGGCTAAATTATTGTCTGTGTGTATCCTTAGGTCTCTGACTACTGAGTTAACTCCTAGTGGTGTATTGTGAATATGATAGTTACTAGGACTGGATGACTTCCCAAAGGATACTATACTATATTTCTTGGCATTTAGTTTTTGTCCATGGTTCTGATACAAGCTATTTGTCTGTGTCAGCCCTTCCTGAAGAACATTTGTGTCAGTTGGGGATTCTATGACTGCTCCCAATGTGTAATCAGCTGAAAATTAGTCAGGGACCCTTAACATTGTCTAGTCTTATGGTCCAGTGATAGCTTGTATAGCATTGTTCCTATGTTATCAGCATTACTCTGATGTAACTCACTTACACACTGTGTGTAGTGTTATAGGTGTTATCCTAGTGTAGCACATTTATATACCGTGTGCTTTGTAACAAACATTACTCTTCTGTAACTCACTTATAATCTATGTACCTTGTTATCGACATTACTCTGATGAAACTTACACACTGTGTGCACTGTTATAGGTGTTATACTAGTATAGCACATTTATATACTGTGTGCTTTGTAACAAATATTACACTTGTATAACTGACTTATAATCTACGTACCTTGTTATTGGCATTTCTCTGGTGAAACTCACTTGCACACTGTGTGCAGGGTTAAAGGCGTTATACTAGTGTAGCACATTTATATACTGTGTGCTTTGAAACAACATTATACTTATGCAACTCACTTATAATCTATGTACCCTGTTACTGGCATTACTCTGATGAAACTCACACACTGTGTGTAGTGTTATAGGTGTTATACTAGTGTAGCACATTTATATACCGTGTGCTTTGTAACAAACATTACACTTGTGTAACTGACTTATAATCTACGTACCTTGTTATTGGCATTACTCTGGTGAAACTCACTTGCACACTGTGTGCAGTGTTATAGGCATTATACTAGTGTAGCACACTTATATACTGTGTACTTAGTAACAAACATTACACTTATGCAACTCACTTATAATCTATGTACCTTGTTATCGGCATTACTCTGGTGAACTCATTTATACATTGTGTGCCATGTTATCAGCATTACACTGGTGTACTTCATGCACTGCATACTAAACTTGCCTGTTTAATACCTTTCTGAATACTTCTCAGTATGCTACTGCCTCATTGTGTGAGCCTAGTAAATTGGTTCTGAATCCCACCCATGGTATAATCATCAGTTAAAAGATATGCACTTCTTATAGGTTCAGAGGTTGATACTAGGCTATCTGCCCTAGGGCATTTACAAGCCTAGCCAGAGTGTGTTTGGCTTTTACCACCCTTCTTAGATTAGTTGACTGTGCCTCTGTATAGTAGGTCACTGAAGATAGCCCATTTAAGGTTAGTTTACCGTTCCTCTGTCTAGCAGTGACACAGAAGAGATCCCAGGGGTAAATTTACGATCTCCCATCCAAACGTCAAGATTCTTCTTGAAGAGGGTCATTGAGGGGCTCTGTCTGACATGGATTGGGATTTTGTTCCAGAGTGAGGCGAGCCTCTGGGATATGAATCTGTCCCTCCAGCATGTTCTATTTATTTCTGTGCTGAGGTTTAAGCCACTGGAGTGTGTAGTTCTGATGGATTTGGATTTCTTGAGGTGGAGCATGTCCATTAATTCTGGGTTGGACATGGCTTTATACATCAGGCACAGATCGCCTCTGAGTAGGCGGTAAACAACTGAGTAGAGCTGGAGTTTCTTTAGCCTAACTGCGTAGGGCATCTGTTTGAGTCCCTTGATCCTCTTGCTGAGGTACTTTTGGGGTCTTTCTAGTTGTAGCAGGTGTCGGGTAAGGTACATCCCAAATGGGGCATTGTATTCAATTATGGGCCTGATGAGTGATGAGTAGAGGGGCACAATGACCTCTCTTGATCTAGATGTGAACCCCTTCGTGATAAGGTGGGCTATATAGAATGTCTTTCTAACCACTTTGGCAATGTGATTGTCAAAGGAGAGATTGCAATCTACTTGGGTCCCCAAATCCCTAATTACTTCTTCCGTACTTAATGGATTACCGCCTATGTGGTAATTTGTGGGCACTTTGTTTTTCCCAAAGGAGATGACTATGCACTTTTTGGCATTTAGCTTTAGGCCATGGCTCTGGCACCAGTTATCCGTCTCTGTGAGACCTTTTTGGAGGATGCTTGTGTCAGCCGGCGAGTCGATTATGGCCCCCAGTTTGCAGTCATCTGCAAACTTTGTCAGCCATAGTCCTCCTGTGTTAGTCTGTACCTCAGAGAAATATATACCGAACAAGAGAGGTCCCAGGACTGAGCCTTGTGGGACACCACTTGTAACTGGTTTAGAGTCTGACATGACACCTGCAATTCTGACCATGTGGGTTCTATCCCTAAGCCAGTTTGCAACCCATCCTGTGACATAGGGGTTGATATTTAAGCTGGTGAGCTTATTTATGATGCCCGAGTGGGGTATTGTGTCGAAGGCTTTTGCAAGGTCAAGGTAGGCTGTGTGGACTACCTTCCCTTCGTCTATGGCCTTGGTGACTGTTTCAAAGAAATTGACCAGGTTCAAGAGGCAAGATCTGCCCTTAACAAAGCTGAATTGGGTAGGATCCAGTGTTTGGAGGTTCTCAATGTCTTTGTTTATGAGTTCCATGATGATACGCTCCATAGCTTTGCAGACCAGGCTAGTTAGGCTTATAGTTTCCGGGGTCCATTGTGGCACCACCTTTATGGAGTGGGACCACTGTTGCTTTACGACATTCTTTGGGTACATATCCTGTTGTAAGGCTGAGACTGAACAGTGATTTTAAGTGAGGGTTCAGTTCTTCTTGGAGCTCATGTAAAAAGCAGCCCGGGACACCGTCCGGTCCCATTGATGCTATGTTTTGTGCTTTGGAGAGGGCAGCTCTCACCTGTGCATCTGTGATGTCAGGGAGGCTACACTCTGTTGGGATAGTCATTTGCTCATTTGGGGGGGAGGGGGGGAGAAGTTTGCACTGAACCTGTCTGCCAGGATGTTGGCAATGTTTGTGGGTTCAGTGTATTTTTTGTCATTTTGCACTAACTCAGAGCATATCTGGGAGTTTCCACCCAGGTTTCTGACACAACTAAAGAAGGCCTTGTGATTATCTTTAGCATCTTGTGCAATTTTTCTTTCGAAGCTAGCCTTAGATGATTTTATGAGGGATCGTAGTTTCTTGCTAGTTCTGATCAGAGTTGCCTTCCCTTTCAGGGATTTTGCTCTATCATGTAGTAGCTTCCTCCTTCTGTTGTACAGCTTATTTATGGCTGGGATCCACCAGACAGGTCTCCTGAATTTGGAGGCGTGTGTCTTGGTTTTATTTGGGATAGCACGATCCATGCATTCCTGTAGGTATCCATAGAATGAGTTTGTAAAGGATTCTGCGGTTTGGGACGTATTGTCCACTGGCCCTGGGGCTTTGAAGGATCCCACCTCAGTTTTGAGTAGTGGGAAGTTTGCTTCTGATAAGTTTTTGACCGTGGATTTCTTTGCTGGGGGTGGGGACAGGATATGGATGTCCATAGTGATTAATTTATGGTCAGATCTTACCAATGAGGGGTATACCTCTGGTATGGAACATAGAGTCCCCATGTTGGTGATGATCAGGTCCAATATGTTTTCCCCTCTTGTGGGAGTGGTGACCAGTTGTTCCATAGCATTTGAGTTTATAAATTCTAGGAACCGTTGGGCTATGGTGTTTGGTCTTGAGTAGTGCTCCCAGTCTATGTTTGGGTAGTTAAAGTCACCCAATATAATGGTGTTTGGAGAGACCTTCATATTCTCCAATGTCTTCAGGAAAGCCGAGTCAGGTTCCTGAGTTTGGGAGGGTAGTCTGTAGCAGGCTACAAACTGGAAGGCAGTTTTGCCCACTGTTAGTTGCACATAGATGGTCTCAGATGCTTCGTGCAGTGCCAGTAGCCTGGAGGTATGGGTATCTTTGATGAATATGGATACTCCCCCTCCTCTTGTGGTTCGGTCCGAGTTTTGGGGCCAAAAAGCATGATATGAGGTATAGCCTGGTAGTACTGTGGTGCTCTCGGAAGCCTTGAACCAGGTTTCTCTTACTGCACAGATATCAATATTCTCCATACTGAGGAGAGCCTCGAGTGTGTGCATCTTGAGGTTTAGACTTCTGGCATTGAGCAGCATTACCTTTAGTTTCTTTTTCCTTGTGTTGTCTAAGGAGGTGGGTTTGTCTTTTGAGCCTTACCTAAAAAAGGCACTTAGGGGGTGGCAAGAGCCTTGGCCAGTATTCGAAAACCTAGGGGTGACATTTGCAAGCCGTCCCTAGCGAAGCAACATGACTTGTCAAGCATGTCATCCCAGGCTGACAGACACTGGATCCCCTTTGAGTGACACCAATACTTTAGCCAATTGTTGAAATTGATCATTCTTGGTGAGGGTAAGATGCTACTCAAGGTCAGGGTCATACCAGCCTGGGTCACATGATCAGAGAGCTCCTCTATGTCTCTTTTCATGTAATCCAGGGAGGTACGTCTCAGGTCATTCACACCAGCATGGACAATGACGGAGTCATATTTGTACTTGTTTTGGAGTGACCTGAGTGCTTGTGTTATGTGGCAGATCCTGGCACCTGACAGGCAGCTTACAGTGACCTTTTCCTTGTTCAGCCTGGTGAGAGGGACATCAGTGTGTCTGACAATAGAGTCACCTATTACAAGTGTATTAGGTGTGTTGTTTAGCCTTAGGGGCTGTGACTGTGTGGCACACTGACTTTGTGAACTATGTGATACGTGGGTATTGTTGTGGGGTAGCAGTTGCTTGGATGTCTGCTTTGGAGGTCTCTGTTGCTTGGGCAGATTTTTATTTAGAGCCTCCGAGTATGTTTTTGTGTATTAATGTGTTTGGTTTGCTGTTGCGATAGGTCTATGTGAGACTGGATTTGTGGTGTGTGTGATTACCTTCTCCTCCAGACTGACCATGCCAGTACTATGTTGAGAAAGCTCATCCTCCAGTTTGGCTATATAGTTGCATCTCTCACATATATTTGAGCTTGTTGTGAAGAGGAGAAGGTGGTCTGTGTACATAAGGCAGTTGTAACATTGCCTCAAGATTCCCATATTCACCAGCTGGACTGGAGAGTAAACCTGAAACTGACTTTTGGACATGCCAGAATAGTATAAGGAATTACTTTCTGACTTGATCAAAAAGGACCAATAGGGAGCCAAGTACTTAAATGGAGTATAAGAGGGTGTAGTGCTTTAGTTTATTAGTGCTTACTTATAAGACACTTATCCTAGCTACTGCTGGGTTTTAGAAGGAAAATAGAGTGCTTACTTTGAGATTTGGAACAGTTCTAAGAGAAAAAGTGAAGAGCAGACTTTGTGGAGCCGAGAATAGTTTAAACCTGATTAAGCGGCGCTGCCCGATGCTGCACTATGCGCAAAAACGCGCAAAAGAGGGTTTTAAGAGAGGGGGATCAAGGAGTTTGGAATTGACCCAAAATGGCCAATAAAACTACAGTTTCTAGGCAGTAACCCCTCCCACAGGGGCAGGCAGGCTGTTCAGTGTTTACCACTGCCACTGATGAACACAGAGACTTCCCTTTAGCCCAAGCAAGCAATGGCCTCCAAGAAACTTACAAACAGTTCAGAACAGCAAATCTGTAACTGAACTTTTTTTTTAAATTTCAGAAAGTGGGAAAAAAGCAATTTTTTTTTTGTTTTTTTTTGTTTTTGTTTAAAGATAGCAGAGATGCAATATGTGAGAATTCTACAACACTTGTTGGAGTCTTTCTAACTGTCAGTATGCCAAGTGGTGTTGGAGTGGGTACGTGCTTTTGGGTGCAGAGATAGGGTGTGCAGGAGTCCAGGGCTTTTCTGGGGCTCCTGATATGCAATTATGAACCTAGGCTGCTGTAGGGTGATTACCAGGACTCAGAATGTAAGGCTGAGGCCTGGGATCAGTTGGTTAGGGACCTTACCAGTGCTACTGCTGTCCCCTGCACTGGTGAGCAGTGTTGGCACCACTATGATGACCTGAAGCCTAGAAAGAGGGGGAACATTGGACACCTGGGTCCTAGAGGTGAGGGCTGGGCATGCCTCAGATATATGCAAGTATTTCTTCCAGTATTTTGCTAAAATGCAAGCTGAATCTATGCAAAACTGGTATGCATAATGGTGTGCTTCTTTCTCAACAGCTGCAACTGAGAGGGCTTGGAATGTCCAGTCCCATGCTGGGCTCCTGGCCAGGTTGCGCCGTGCGTGCAATAAGTGCAGATATATTATGCTAGCTGTAGTGCAATAAACAATAAAGAATAAAAAACTGTACTGCAATAAATGGGCAATTGGTAGTGCAGTGCAATAAATGAGCAATAACTACTATATTGCATAAACACTCCCCATTTTTTTCTTAATATATTTTTAGCACAATGCTGCGAGATGCACCGAGTTGCTCAGCTTCACTAAGCTCAGCTATATGGGACTATATTGATATATGTGTTTTTAATGATAAACACCTGTCCGCTATTTCGAACAAAAGACCATTGCACCTGTAGACCACTGCATTAACTTGCCACACCACACAGATGTTAATGAAAACAGGTGGTTTAAGCAAAACATAGTAGTAGCAAGTTATATTCATTAATGCATGTTACTGTACAGCTGCACATTGCACCACATTGCTCTAACTTGCTGAAAGAGTAATGGAAAAATTGGGAGTGCACTTTGGAGTTTGGTTCAACAGCCTATTACTAGAAAGCCAAACACAGAATAATGGATGTAAGTGAGGTGTCTAATAGCAGGTAAATGTCCCCTTTTATCAGCAACATTTACATATACACCTGCAAAGGCATCACAGGCAAAAAATACATGCTCAATTGGGACCCTGGTGCAGAAATACATCCATATAAAGCCATGCACATAATGATGACTGTAAAAAACGTATGTCACTGCCTGTATTTGTGTACTTATATCTTGCAAATACACCTATTGGAGCAGTGACGCAGTAGCTCAGTCTGTTAAATACCTTGCAAACAGTGCATTTTGCCATACACAGTCCTGGGTTCAAGTCCAGTGGTGTGTAGCATTCAAATTACATTATTGTGAAGCCAGCAATTACTGTCTGAGTCAAGCACTCTTTATCCACACAATGCATTCAAAATGAAATGTCTGTTTTTCACTGACAGAAGTCATAGGCTTGCAGATAGGAAGATATATCTCTATAGCAACACTATAAGTGCATAAAGTGTCAGGTCATGCATTAATATGCATTCACAGAGGATTTTAACTCAGATAATGCAGTACACAATCCTTTCAAACTCACAGTGCAAATTAGCACAGCTACACAACTAACATACATGTATGAAACCCATGCTTCTAACAAGGACTGCAAGTATACACATTCCAAATGAGTCCCAAACTGTAACATATGGCCTGACAGTTGCCCAAATGACAGAGATAATGTTGTGTTTATCCCCTGTGTTGCTCAAAGACAAAACAAACATGTTGCCTATTACTCTGTTAATGATACCATTACCTACCATACTTACCTTAACCACATGCCTTGATTGGAGTGAAATGGTTACCTTCACTCTGGCTCATGCCTCTACAACAATGCTGACACAGCTCCCACAGTTAGTCCTACAGCTTGTTGTCTTCCAAAGTGTTTACACTCTCTGTCTATGCCTATTACCTGCAGCAGTAGCTGCATCCTGTAACACACATATCTCTATGTAAAAGTAGCTGGTTACAGACCTACCCTTTGCGATGATATAATCTCCTCACCCCAGTAATGTCCAGCACAACATATCAACCCCACTAATGTCCAGCACAACATATCAGAAAAGGCTTCTAATCTATATGAAGACCTTATATCTTGTACAGTGGTTGCATGTCATTGGCTGATGATAGTGCAAATCAGCTGTGTTGAATGCAATTAGAATTTCAGAACCACATATTGGCTAAGAGGCAATCACCTGCTAATGAGAAACATGTTAAAAGGCAAACTTGCTGGCTATGGGGACCCATTCTGTATATGACTTTCAGCACACAGAACACACATTTGCAAATGCTTAAATATCACCACATATCAACAGAGCAGATACGTAACCTTTTTGTTTACAGCAGGATGCAGATGTGTGAATATACTTACAGGGAATAGGGATTGCAGCATTAAGCCTTTCTTAGAACTGTGATAATGACATGTCAATGATCTTCAGATTTGTTGCACCTGCAGAGGATGTACAACACATCAAGGGTGGAATGTTTTTGTCAATGTGTCACAATGGTCTCAATGGACTGTCCCTTTATAGTGGTTGTAATAGCATTGTTTAGTGCTGTTCTTTTGACATATTATCAGGAGGATTGCCCCTAGGGGACACACTACAATAGACTCCAGTGTTGAGTGTATGATCATACAGCAGTATCTGTCATGGCACACATGGAAATAGCTGACTATCACTAGTATCTTAGTTGTATCCACATGCTTAGCATGTTTGCACACTGTGGAATATGACATGTGTGATCAAGCAGTGGATACTGCCAGCCATTCTGTTCCTGCTGTATCTCTACATAGTGTACTTCCATGTATGTGTTCCTGTCATGTGTTCCCATTCTGTTGTCTTTCAGGACACATGCACCCAAGACACCGTGCAGCTGTCATGGATGCGGAGAATGATATTATACTTGAAGGCCACTGGCAACACCATGAACTCTTGCTGTCCAGGGCAAGGCAAAATAGGGAACAATGGGCAACATTGTGGGCTGACCTTGTCCATGATTTGAATGCCACAGGTCATCAGAGCAGGACATATGAGCAGGTTCAGCACCATGCGACAGACATGATCAATGCTGCATGCAGAAAAGCAGAAGATGTAGCAAGGGATCATGGCATCAATAGTGGACAGCCTGTAGCAGAACAACCACTGTCAGCAACTGAGGAATTCTTGGTGAACCTAGGCACACATGACAGCTCCCAGGCATCCATTACACTGTACATCATGGATGTGGGTGCCACAGTTTCCACACCAGAGGAGCAGGCAAGTAAGCTTAGTTTTATCACCATTGCAGTAGTGTGTCAGGGTGTATATACTTTTACATGAGTGTCAGGTTTGTGTTCTTTTGGGGGGTTAATTGCAGTTTGACTATTATGCTTAGATGTTGACCGATATAACAATTAACAGTAGCGACTGTAAATGTGAGCTATATGGGTGCATTACCTTGTTGTGGTGCAACATGCAGTGCTACTGACATTACATCTCCCTCAACTTTTCCCAGGTCCATCAGGTATCAGACAAGGCTGTAGTCTTGCTGCTGGTAAGCACAACACTGTTTTGTTATAGATGTAGGTTTACAGCAATGTAATCCCTAAAGTGTCATCCGTGGCCTGCTGCCTGGGTTGGTGTACTGTCGGCATGACTGCCAACTGCACAGATATTTTCTGACTGTACACACATTAGAGTCATACATATGCCTTGTCAGTGTGAGCACACTGATAGATGTGACAGCACTGTCAGGACTTGCAGATTGTCATATGTGTCATCTGTGCAGAGTCTTCACAAATGTCAACAGTGTACCTCATTTTTGCTGATGAGGTTGCTGTGTAAAGTGCTTTTATTTACAAGTAACTACAGCTGTTTGTGGGAAAAGTAATGTCCTCCTGTCCTACTATATGAGGTTTGGGTTTCAACAGGTCTGTAATAGTGCCAATAGTGTATAGAGCTGTACATATATTGCAACATAGTACTGCAGAGCATAATAGTGTAGGCATTAATGTACTGCTTTTTCCTTTCTTATCACAGGTGACTGAGGGGGGTGGTCTCTCTCGTCTACACAATCTGATGTCAGTGTCTCTTCAAACTCTGATGATGTTGGTGGCCACAGTGAGGCATAGATGGGGGTTTCAGGGGTTGAATTTGTCCCAGAGGTTGACATCATTCTTCTGCCCTCATTATCACCGCACACAGTCAGTATGCCTACACATAGCCCGTCTCTGGAGGCCACAGATATTGGACAATCAGAGGGTGCGGGCACTGAACAGAAAAGTGTGGCAACTATGGCTCCAGTGAGTGTAGACAATGGACATAGCCAGGGAGCTGGTGAGGTTCCACACAGGCGGATTGGTAGGGGTGCTTGTATGATGCCTGCTGTCCTTCCATCACCTGTTGGAGGTGTCACATCAGGGTTCACTCAGCATATGTTTTGGGCCAGCATAGAGGCACAGGCATGTTCTTTAAAGAACTCCAAATGTATGATCAGGTTTATGGATGCAGCACAGTTTGACATCTGTGACTGCCTCCACTGCATTGGTGACACCCTGGATCAGTTCACTGATACAGTAGAAAGAAGGTGGGCTGAGAAAGTGTCTGTCTTGGAATGCACAGTGTGTGTGCTGGAACGTGTGGTTGGAGTTGAGCATTGGCCTTGGGGATGTAAGTCAGCAACCTCATCTGCTGACAGTCCATGTGGCCATGCAAAATCACGCTCTTGTAGTGGCAGTGCATCCAGCACTACAGAGGGTAGTGTGTTGCCCACACCAAAACATGGCAGGCCATGGGCTCATGGTCCTGGGTGTTACTGTGGAGGACATGGTCCCGGCAGACATAAGCCACCATCAGGTACTAGCACCCCTTCATATTTTGGGCATGAAGGTACCAGTGCAACTCCTGGCAGAGCCAGTTCCCATGTTCAGGTGTGGACATGGTAAGCTTTCAGATCTGCCATGCACAGATCAAAACTATCCAACATACACATATGTAGGGCTAGCAGTGAGCTTGACTGTGTACACACATACACTCACACACCACTGTCAAATGCGGGTCATCTACAGACACATATGGCACATTTCCATGGTCCATCTTGCCTGCTTCCCTTCCTGACTTACAAACATGTTGTCAAACTTTTGCGTCCGCCTAGGCTTCCTGCATCCCCACACAATATCCTATGCAAGTGATGATACCTGTGCCATATTCCTGCCACCCTTGTCATCGATGCAGGGAAATGAAGCCATGTGTGTGTGTGATGAAACAGAGTGACTATGTAAGTTAACATGTACTTGTGTAATGGATTGTTGTTTTGCCATGCCACTTGTAGTGGCTACTGACAGATACTGTTTGCTGATATTTGTAATGAGTAAGCCACATAATTTCATTTACCTTATGTTGTATGATGTTGTAATGGCTGTATACGTACACAATGAAAGGTGTGTCATGGACCTGTTTATGTATCTGTTTCAGGATTCTGTTGTGGACCTCTGTGGATACACAGCAGCAATAAAGTGATAGATGTCACAGCACAGGATAGTATGTCAGTACAGAAGAAATATGTCCTCAGCAAGGTACAGCACTATAGGTGCATGGCTCCATAAGTCCATATGTGTGTAGCAGGCTAACAAGGACAATGGCATCATTCTTCCATAATCTGTGAAAAAGTCTGATACCGTTGATAAGTGTCAGTATGGTTTTGAGGGCTAAGATATCTACAAGCTGTGGTGTTGGAGATGACCCATCTACAAATTTCCTGTGTTCAATACAGACACTTGTCTGACAACAGCTATGATTGTTTTCTTCTGCATACCATTGTCATTGTGTAACATGAACATGATGTGTGTCATAACAGATGTGTGCTTCACATGCATAGGAAGGCCTCTTACATATAGCGTGTACTGTCTGTGTTACATACCTGTCTCTCCACCATGTACTATTTATACCACAGTGATGGTGTAGGTGTGTAGAACAGGTAAGACATGTGTTAGTCCTGTCATGGATTCACAGGAGGCACACAGTGGGATTTGACACCTCCCTGTATGGCAGCCATAAACATCCCCTCCAAAACATTTATGAGATAAACTACACAAGTACAGTCATGACACGGACTCCATAAACATGTTATCAGCAATGTGTGTTGCTGTACCATGGGACCTGTGTGGCTGCTGCAGTTGTAAGATATGCCTGTGTAGTGACATAGCAAGGGTGCCATTGTACACAGTGAAAGGTGTGATGAGTTTCATATTCAATATAACAATGACAGTCTGGGAGTTACATCACAGACTCTTCTGTTTAGGTTGTACAACACTAAATGTACCCTCACATCTTACTGACCAGTGAAAGTCAAAGGCTACATTACTGTCTGTGTGCATAAGTCCATAAGTAATGGCTCAATTGTGTGTGGTGGGCAAACACTACTATATTTCCCAGGGGTAGATGACTTTCCAAAGGATAGTCTTGTGCAATCATTGGCATTTACTATTTGTCAGTGGCTCAGACAACAACTGAATGTGTGCCTCAGGCCATCCTGGATAACTGTTGGTTTTGTGTGAGATTCAGTGACAGCTCCTGATATGTAATCTCATGCTAATGTAGTCAGTCAGAGGGCACTGACAGTGGCTGTGACTGAGAATGGCTAGAAGGGGTACACCATTAATGGTGTCTGAGGAAATCCACTGGTGACTGGCGTCATTGCAGCATAGGTCTCCCAACTGCTGTCTTCCCAGATTATGGCTGTCAGACACTTGCCTATCCACCAGCTGACATAACACTTTGTAGATAACCTACACAGGTTCCAGCAAGGCCTGCAGGCCTAATATTGTCAAACACCTTGTCAGACCATGGTAGGTAGAGAGGGTAATATTCCCATCATCCGTTGCATAGTGTAACACTCAATGGGGTCCACCAGTTAGAGTCAGTAGGCATGATTTGACATTGAGCATAATAGTGTGTGGTCCAGTGTCAGTAGATATACAACAGTGTTACTGTTTGTGTCCATGCAAACTCCTTTCATGGCATTTCATGTCACATGATTCAAAGATCTGGGGACACTGCTTGGCACTACATGCTAGTTGTCCTTTGTGCAGCTAAGTAATGCATTTGCTTCCAGCATGTTCCAAGAAGAGAGTCATCCAAGGTGTCTGTACAGAGCACAGAGAAACACATTAGGGAAGTGTTATATGTATACCCTGTGAAGGTAAGGTGGGGGTTTTACACAGGTATTCTGCAGCTGGACACTACCCAAGTGGTGTGTACTGGAAGGGCACAATTACCTTGTGAGGACTGTTAAGCATGAGAGTCCACAGAATTTCCAGTGTCTGGCAACTACTACTACTGGTCTCACTGACACGACCCTCACATAGGATACCATGCTCCAATACATTTTCTGTCATCACATGCAAAACGTTACTATGAACCCCATGATGACAAGCAGGACAGAGCCTGTTTGTTTGCCCACATATCTGTCCCATATCATGAAAGGCTCTGTAGGCTTCACATACCCTTTTCCATGGGATGACTTGATTAGCAACCTAGGCACTCAATTGGCTTTTGCATGTGTTATGCCTTCTGTTCCAGAGTTGATACTATGTCACTAGAGAACTGACAAGAGGGGGATTAGTAACACTGCTGCAGTGCCACAATATAATGTACAATGTCCATTGACATAGAGGTCAAGTCTTGCTGTAACAATCAGCACACTGGCAGTGAGCCATCGAAGGTGACAGTTTCACAGCTAATCATGCATTCTGCCCTGCAACAGATTACTGGTGAATATGTGCATGACATGGCTGTGAGGCTTACTGCAATGGACTTCCTACCTTTGACCAATTTGTGTCCACCTACCACATAACCTAGGCATGTTATGCTGTACACTTATGTACTTGAAACACATCTGTGTCCCCACATCATGTCACACAAAAAAACAGTGTGTTGTCTAGTTACTTGACAGGATTGTTATGCTTTTCAGGCCAATGTAATATCAGCAAAGTTGAACAAGTCCACTATACATGCACTAGCATCTGCATCTTCACTGGAAGGTGTGCCAATAAACACTGTATATCAGGCTGTCAACCCCGAGGGTGTGGCAGCATGAACCCATCTTTGCCTGACCTTCTGCTGAGATGTTGGGAGCGTCTCCACCCCTCTACTCCTATGACACACAAATACAATGTGACAGATGTGACTGCATTTCAAACCTTGCTGCCATGGTGTCTCCAACAGCAGTCATTACATATGGCAATGAGCATTATTCCAACATGCACAGCTCACATCCTTCGCCATCTACACCCAGATCACACAAACCTGCATGGGGTGTGCAGCTCCTTACCAGACACATTGCCAAACAGACACCTCAGAAAATCCTGCCTCTGGAGTGCACAGTACACATAATACTGCATGCACTACTCTCTCACAGGTTAAACACTGAGGCAAAGCTCAAAATCACACCTCTTAGTCAGAGGTGATTACATCATGAGACACATTGATATCTGTGTCAAGGGGCTACATATGGGAAAGATAACAGATAGCTGTCTGTGGGTGACACAATAGGCCTTACCACACATTGCCGCAAATCAAGGAATATCAGTTAACATAATGTTGACATCATAGTTCCTGCAGGTGTGCACAACTAGGGACATAAGTAACTGGGCTGTATGCAGACACATGAATGTGCTTAGCCAGTCTGTGTCTCTCATGGGTATACGCATAGCTTTCAGCTGTAGTTGGCCCTCACCTAGGATGATGGCTCCATACACATGGACATTGGAAGTCAATAATTGCCTTGGAGTGTGGTCTCATTGTCATGGGATCTACTACATGTCTGTCTGGGATGCCTTGCTCAACAGACATCAATGCTTCACCAGTGATGGTCTTCATCTCTCACCCCTGATATTTGGAGTACCAGAAAAGGCTACTGACACCCCCCACGATGCATCTTAGATGCACTGTTCAGAGAAAAGTTGGCAATAAGAACACCATCAAGGTTATGCTGCTACACGTTGGGTATGACAACACTGAATCCCACTCTGTGGAATGTGTCTCCACCCTGGATTATGCAGAAATGTATGCAGTCAAGGACATCTGGTTCAAGGCTGTGGTCAGCACCACAGCTATACTTAGACTACATGTACATCCACATGTTCAGATTTTAAAATAACAGTGTACAATGTAATGTAGGTGGTGTATACATACTCATTAAGGATAGATACACATCCAGATTTTGTGAAACACTGTGATTTCCTGGAGACACTGCAGGTGCCATTCATTACTGGAAGGGCACATAATCAAGTAATAGTCAGCTACAGGAGCAACTGCATGGATCCAGACACCCATTGTGCATATATCATTACACCATAGTGTGAGGTGACATTAAGTGTCCACTAACTGTGTTTCTTAGTCATACTGCAGCTCACTTGCCCAAAGTTTAATCTGTCCTTAACTACAAACTTTGGAGCAGTGTTGTGACATCCCCCAAGGGGAACCAATGTATTGCATCATGTGTTTACCAATATGGGTGACCACTGCAGCCCCCCCCACCAATGTGAGGTCCTTCCTGGTGGGATCTGACCACAGATCAGTGTCATTAAAACTACCAGCACTGACCACTCCTTGTAGACAATACAGACATATTTTTCAACAAAGCCATTTATTACCTCCTGTGGGATGGTTTACATAGCTTGTCTGCACCTCCTCCCTCTCATGGGACAGGCAAGTATGCAGAGCTCTACATCTATACATTATGCCAACATCATTACAACTGCATGAACTCAGCTGTACCTGACAGGAGGAACACAGGCGCCTCATGGCACAGCAAACCTTCCTGATAGACAACTGCTATTATCAGGCTGTACAATAAGAGGTGGACTTTGCTGTGTGACAGTTGGGGTGAGGGTGCCCCCCATAAAATGGAGGCACAACCTCCTCAGATAAAACAACCCCATAGTGTTGTTGTGTAGATGCAATAAATGACAAAATAAGCCACCAACACAAAGCAGAACCACAACACACAGCGTAGTTACATGTATAACCTCACAGGTCAGGCCCAGCTTGTTGGTGAAGGGTTTATATTAGAACACCAAAGACACTAAATATTGAACCACCTAAAGGCGGAAAATGCCAGACCTAGAACTCACTATTATGGGGGGCTGTGCCCCCCACACCCACCACTAATTATATATACCAACTCTGAGATTGCACTACAGTGAGGAAAGGGCAAATATTCCAATCTTCACTATACTGCAATCTCGCAAAAAAGCACATTGAGGTCCGGCATTTTCAACCTTTAGGCAGTTCGATAATTAGTGTCTTCAATTTTGTAATAGGAACCCGTTGGTGAACTCATACATAATGACGCCACATATAGTGGGTCTGTACTCATATCTAACCTGTAGTCCCATCCCACAGGTTCTGCATCAACTTCACTCCCTTGTCCCCAACACATGTGACACATGACAGTCCTACAACCTGTCCCATAACTTCCATATCTACAGAACGGGTAGTAAATAGCATCTCTGTAGAGGATACAGAGCATCTATTAGACATGCTAACATCCCAGGCTGCATTCTACATGGGATCTGTCAAGGAATGCTAACACCATTGGGAACACCTTGCAATCATACTGATACCACTGGCTGCACCCCAGCTGACCGGACAATGGCAACTGTTAGAACCTTGCACAGAGGTGATGCATGCACTGACCACCAGAACTATAAAACTCTTTGCTTGAATATCCATATTTGTATGGCCATAGGGGTAATCATA